>NC_133658.1:156345850-156645850 GCF_037893015.1 Macrotis lagotis
AACAAATTGTTAATAGAATCTATAGAGTCAAAATCGACCTCTCTTATACTTCCAGTAACTGAGGCCCTGGAGAAGCTACTCATGCATGCCTCAGTATTCCCTGCAGAAAAATAGATTTAAGACTGAAGATTCATTCATCCCATTGAAGCTTTCTAAGATCAGGTCATAAGACTTTTTTTCCCTCCATGGTACAGGGCTAACTCCTATTGTGTCAAAACATCCCTCTTCAAATCTCTCAGCAAGAACTCTCAGGATTGGATGAGTCAATCCTGAAGCAGGTGAGGGTCAGAGACAAGGTGAAAACCTATACCTTCAGATGGGCATAGAACCAGCTGTGACTGGAAGCAAGACTGGCTTTGAAGTCAGAGGAACTAGGTTGGAATCTTGGATCTGAGACTTTCAACCTATATGTCCTGGGCCCAGTGGTTCACCTTTTTGTAGAAAGAGTTGGGATCTCCCAGGTCCCTTTGAACTCTATGTCTTCTAATACTATGGGCATATTTATTGTGGTTTCTTAGGGAGTATGAAGAAGAGAAACTGAGGCTGGAGAGGGCTAGGGAAGTTTGGGGTCATCCCTCTTGACTTCTCTGTAGCATTTGGCAATGATGACCACTCTCTCCTTCTGGACATTTTCTCCTTTCTTAGTTTTTGTAACATCAATTTCTCGTGATTCTTATCCTCCTTTCTTGACCACTCCCCAGGGTTTTTTGGTTGAGATCATCATCTGCCTCTTGCCCCGTTCCTCTGTTCTCTCTCTCTCTCTCTCTCTCTCTCTCTCTCTCTCTCTCTCTCTCTCTCTCTCTCTCTCTCTCTCTCTCTCTCCTGTTTTCTCTCTCTGTTTCTGTTTCTGTCTTTCTCTCAACTCATCAGTTCCCATGCTTCAACAGTCATCTCTACACAAAGGATTTCCAGATCTATATATCCAACCCTGACCTCTCTCTGGAGTTCAACTGCCTATGGATATTTCTACCTTTCTGTCCCATAGGCATTTCAAGTTCAAGAGAGAACTGATTATCTTTAACCCCAAATTTGCTTAATTTGCCCTGATTCTGACAAGCTCAGCAGCACCTCCAGTCACCCAAGCAGAGACCTCCTGATTTGTATGTGTGTTTCCAGGACCTGGCTTTGTGACTACTACACAATAGAAAGGAGATACTTGTTAAACGATGGATTGATTGATATTCGACTCCTTGTTCTCCTTCACCCCACATCTCCATTTAGTTGTCAGCCCTATAACTTCTCAGAGATTCCCTTCTTCCTATTCAAACAGCCACCACCCTAGTGAAGACCCTCATCACCTCTTGTTGGGATTTTTGCAGCTGTCTCCTTGTTGGTCTTCCTGCTTTCAGTCTCTTGCTTCTCTATCCTCAACATAGCTGTCAAAATAATATTTTTGACCTAACTATATCACATCTCTGCTCAGTAGGCTGTACTGGTTCCCTCCTACCTACAGGAAAACATTTTAAAATTCCTCTTTTTGACATTTAAAGCCCTTTACCTCTTGACTGCAGTCTACTTTCCCAAATTTGTTACAAATTGCTTCCATTTACAATACCCAAATGGGGTCAGATACGACTGCAAAACAGCTCAACAAAAATATTTGCACATTTGTCTCCTTCCAATAAATTTAAACTCTTTGAAGGCAAGAATTGTTTCATTTTTGTCCTTTTGTCCTCTGTGTCTAGCACAGTATTTGTCAACATTTGTTGATTAATTTGATTGGTCAAGTCAGTCAACTACCACTATAACACAAGACAGAAGCCATCAGGCCCCCATCATTTCAGAAAGGTTTCTACTTTATTCCTATTAGGTATAATGCTTGCTTTTCATTTTAGGTAGATTCTTCTTACCTGTTAAGTAAAAGTACATTTTTTTCCTTTTTAACAGAAATGGGTGTTGTATTTTGTTAAAAGTTTTCTGCAATGTTACCATCATATGATTTTTATTGACCTTATTATGTCAACATGATCTCGTTGCAGATCATAGACCAATAGGTCATATTTATAATTTTCCAAGTGTTGAACCAACCCTCACTACTGCTATAAATTCAGACTGTTCATGTATATAATATTTTTAAATGTTTGATGTAGCCTTTTTTGTTAATATTTTATTTAAAATTTTGATCTCAAAGTTCATTAGGGATATTTATCTATATTTTTTCTCTGTTCTGATCCTTCTTAGCTTAGGTATTAAGGTGATAGATGGAATTTTGTATTATCTCTTCATTTCTTACCTTTGCAAAGTTTTTGTATTATTGAAATGAATTGTTCTTCAAATGTGAGATTGGATTTTTCTTGTAAATCTATCTTGCCTGGAGGGGTTCATTTATGATTTGTTCAGTTTCTTTTTCTGAGATTGTCACTGAGTTGTTTCAGACTTTTCTGAAATGTCATTTTTTGGGGTTTCTTGGCAAAGATAGTGGAGTAATTTGTCATTTCCGTCTCCAACTTTTTTTTTGGTAATAATTGAGGAACTGAGAATAACTGAATTAAGTGACTTTCCCAGGATCATACTATTAGTAAATGTCTGAGGCTGGATTTAAACTATTGAAGATGAGTTACAATCCTACTTTCAAGTCCAGTGCTCCATATTACCTAGCTGCCCTCTTCTGTACCCTCTTCCCCACCCCCACCCCCACTATTTTGCTGATACATTCTTCCAGGAAATTCAGAGACTTCCAAGCCCATTTGTCCTCTAATAATTCAGTCTGATCCAACAATTATTTATTTGGCTTGTTAATTTACAGGGCCTGGTGCTAGGTGCCAGGTAAAGCTTGTGGCTTCAAGTTTTCTACTTGCCAGATCAATATTTCAAGCAAAACTTCCTAGAAATCTGAGTTCCTTTCTAGCAAGGAAGATAACCTGCAGATTTGTCTTTCTTTCACTTTGGGGAGTTTATTATCAATCTCTGGATGTAGAATATTGGCCAAGGCTGACTTTAAAGTTATTCTTTCTTATTTGAGAACCTTGCAAGCCCACCATGTTCTGAATCTCAGTGAAACCAATAGCCTTCTTCCACCTTTACCCTGAATGCACTAGAAGGTGGGGCTAGGATTCAGTAGGGTGGAAAAGAGGAAGGTGGTAAAGAGATGATTGTCATTCTCCTCTCTGCAAATTATCAAAATTTACTGACTGAACTTGGCTATGCAAAAATTGCTTGGGATCTCTACTTGTGGTTCCTCATTCAGAATTATGCAGCCAGGGTTACTACAGATGGAGCTGAATTTGGGTAAGGTAAAAACAGTATCATTGTGGGGGCTGGGGGTGGGGAGAAGAGGGAAAGAGGAGGGTAAGTGACTTTACTTGATTGATTTTCCAATAGATTAGACCCTTCCTGCACTTTTTAGCTGGTTTCTCCCTCAATGGGGATTACCTAGCTAGAGAAGAGAAGGCTTAGGCAACACAAATAGTTGAAAGGCTATTGCATAGAAGGATTGGATTTGTTCAGCTTAGTATTGGAAGGATAAGAACCTGTGTACAAGGAGAAGGTTTGATTCTAGCTCAATAAAAGGAAAGATATTCTAACAATTAGAGTTGTCCTATCATGGAATGATATGTTTGGGGAAGGTGTGAACATCCCATTAAAGGAAATATTGAAATTTAGCCTGGCAGTTGGGGAAGAATTTCTTGCATCAGGTTGGAAGTTGAAATATATGATTTTTTTAAATAACACTTCCAGCTTGAGTCTCCAAATCTGTCAGCTCTAGTTTTGAATTCTGGTCAAAACCTCAGTGCCTTTGTTAAATAGCCTTTCTATATCCTAGATAATAGTAAGCTGATTATAGCCTACTGATTCAGTTCTCTGGTACAGGGTTCTCTCCCAGATTTCATCTTATTGTGGTGATGAATATTTACAAATCACAGCAATGGGCCCAACCCTCAAAGAGCGCACAGAAGTTTATTACCCTGGCTTTGATTTCACCCTGAGACCTGCTGAATGATCTGTAGTATTGTTCTTCCTAACTCTAATTAGTCTCATAGCTTGAAATTTTGGTCCTTGGAGCAAAAAGAATGGATATCCTCACATCAAATTTGTAATCCACATTGTCAAAATAGCAGAAGTCATTAAGACAAAATCGTCTGATGGGTATAGGGGGGAGGTGGGGAAACAATTTCCTTTAAATTTCAAAGCTCTGGAGGAAAACTCCAGTTCTTCTCTCAAGGTACGGTTCTGATTCTAACAGTTATTCTTCATGTGGGTTCAGGGAGAAGAGACCTGGTTATGTTCTGAGTAGACAAGATGGAGAGGTGTTCTGATAGTTCTCTTGGGAAAAATCCATCTCCCAATCTCCTATAAAATCAAACTCTTTAAGAAACAAACCTGAAGTCCTCTCTTCATGGGTATCCCAGGAATGAGCCAGAGAGAGGCAACATGTACTTGGGGAAAGCACCCTGAGCTGGATGCCAAGAGATCTGTGTTCTAATTTGTCCAGCTAGTTCTGGGACCTTAAAATAAGTTGCTTCTTCTTGCTGGGCCCCTCTGCTTTCTCAATTGTAAAATGAAGAAGTTAGACTAAATAACCTCTAAGATCCTTTTTTTAGGTCTAGGATTTTATGAATCTTAGTCAAGCTTCTGCAACTACCTGCTCCATTCACACAAGATTTACGATGTATGAGGAGGGAGACGTCTTCTCTCCAGTCTTGGAAGGTCCCTACCAGTCAACTTATTAACTCTTTCCATACACGTGAATTTTAATGACTTTTTGGGGAGGTTCTTTTTATAAACAAGGGCTACATGAAACCCCTAATTTTCTGGTAAAGGTTTTGAAATAGTTTAAAATTCCCCCCCATCCCCCTTGTGAGTCAGCTCCCACTCTGGGGCAAGAGTAATAAGCAGAACTGGAGAGTGGGCGGTTGTAAGAGAAATTCTGCAAAATAACAGGCTGGGCAAGGGGCCCTAGAGATTTGAAATTAAGGTTTGAAAATATTAGCCTGCCTTAGAATGAAATTGAGGACTGAGAGGCCCTGGAGAGAAGGCTGGAGAATGATAAAAAGTGACCCATAAGGCCTGGTTTCAGGGATCCAGGAACAAGAATTTGTTGTCTAGCAAAAAGAAATAATAACTGGTACTTTAGTGCTCTAAAGTTCACCACGTGCTTGATGGACATTTTCTCATATGACCTCCCAAGTGGGTGCTATACCTATTATTTTTCTCCCTATATTACAGATGACCAATCTGACATTTTTTTAACCATTTAGGTAATTTGTTCAAGGTCATCTAGCTAGTAAGTGTCAGAAGCAGAATATGAATGTGGGTCTCTCAGACTTTTTAAGTCTGACATTCTGTCCACTGTACCACTTCCTTGCATTGGAAGTATATAAATCAGAAGCTGCCCAAGATAGTGTAAGAAGGAATTACATGGGGCAGCTCAGGGCCCTTACCTGTAGAGGGTTATGGTGCTTGTTTGAGGAGTGGGAAGGACGAGCCAAAGAAGGAAGCCCCTAAGGGGCTTCTGGACTGTGACTATATTTAGTGAGGCTGTCTAGACACCAGTAGAGATTAGCATCACCTGGGCTTTGAAAGGGTCATAAAGGATGACCCCACTGTAACTCACTTGCATACCTTTGCCCAACATCAGTTCTTCTTTTGAGCCTATGGTCAGGCTCAGACTGGGGCAACTGGAAGGGAAAGTTGGTTTATCCTTTAGCATCTGGGTCTGCAGAAATAAGAGGGAATGAAAATTTGGAAAGTTTCTCCCAAGTCTTCTCCAAAGCCCCTCATTACCTCACAAGACAGAAACACCCAAAAACTGAGGAAATAAAAAGAAGGGGGAGTGAAAATAATGGAGGGAAAACCAAGGAAGGGGTAGGTGCACATGGGACAGAAAGAAAAGATGATGTGTAAAAGAAAAAAGAGAAATGATCTTAAAAGAGAATAAGAAAGAGGAATAAAACAGACTGAGAGGATCAAGAGAGGAAACAGAGAGGAGAGATGGAACTGGGAAATGGACAACAAGATATAGAGTGATAGAGGAAGGAACAAACAAAGTAAATGGAGTTGGGGGAAAAGGCCCCTAAAATGTCCTGGGAGCCACTGAAATTTGAGTGTCAAAGACTCTGAATGACTGGCTGGGAGTTTCAGTGGTTAGATTAACCCTTTCATTACAGGAAGGAGCTTTCCACCCCCAGCTTTAGCAGACTCAAATAGGGAAGTTGGCTCAGAGCAAGAGAATAATTCGGTTAGTTAAGGGCCTCCAATATCTCTCCAGAGCCCAAATTATTACTAGTCAGTGAGCATATTCATTTAAAGTATACCCAGTCCCCTTGGGCTTTACCCCAAACACCCAGTGCTCTCCAAAGGCCCCTATCTTCAGTCTCATGTCCCTCCCTTCTTTGGCAGACATCAGTAAGGTCTTTCTGGGAGTTGAGTTTGATTAGCCAAAGAGTCATAAACTAGAATTAGAAGGAACCTCAGTAGCCATCCAATTCAATATCACTTTACAGATGGGGAAACTGAGGACCAGGGGGACTAAGTGTCTTGTCCAAAGTCACACAAGTAGTAAGCTTCAGAGGTAAATTTGAAGCCAGGTTTTCTAGAATCCCAGTGTAGCAATCATTTCTGAATTTTATTCAGAGATCTCTTCCCAGCTCTTCTCCACCAATGTTTCTATGGATGATCCTAGAGAAGTTGTTTTCTTTTGGGGTCTCTATTTCCCAGACTTTAATATGAATTTGTTTCCCCTCTCTCTAGAGAAAGCTCCTTGAAGTATGGCATCTCCATTTCCCTGAGGTGTCTATTAGAAGATGGAAAGGCTTTTCTTGTTCTTCAGTGCCTTTCTGAAGCCTTGATGCTTTGACAAGGTTTAACTATTCTTCCCTGTGTCCTTGGACTGTAGAAAGATGGAAACTTAATTTGTTCCAAATCAGAATATCTAAGAACCTTTGGGTGGAGAGATGGGATCATATTGTGACTCCCTAAGTTAAAAGATGAGTATGCTCAGGGTATTTTGTCTACTTTCCTCCCTTAATACTTAAGCTTTCTTTGTCCAGAAAAATGCCCATATTTTCCTCTCCCTTTTGTTTCCTGATTTTAAAGCAATTCTCAATTCCCTGATGAATCAAAATGTATTTCTCTCTCTCTCTCTCTCTCTCTCTCTCTCTCTCTCTCTCTCTCCATATATATATATATATATATATATATATATATATATATATATATGTATTTATGTACGTAGGCAGGCTTTTGGCAAGTCTTCAAAAAGTAGATTACATCTCCTGGTTTCCTTTTATTCTATTGTTGTTATTGTTATTGCTTTACACCTTTCAAATACTTCTAATAGACAGTGAGACATAATTTCCTATTACACTAACCAATTTGAAACCAGTTTGAAAAGAGCCTGATCCCCTAGTCCTCTGATCTCTGGGTATCTCAGGTAGCCTAATGTCATTTACACAATATTTTAGCATAGGTTGACTTAACCCTTTCTCTGCATTGATGCAGGCCCTCTCTGGTAATTTAAATTCCTTCTTTATAACTTTCTACACCTATGAAATTAGAGGTCTGATCCAAATAAATAAAATGCTTCAATCACACTTAGCTTAGCAAGGTCTAGATGTTCACAAATACCCTTTTACGGGGGGTCCTGGGATGTACTTTTCATGGACTTTATATCATCAGCCAATAGAGACCTGTAATTGTATACATGACTAGCTCCTGCCAGAAAGTCATAATCCAGGGGGAAGACAGCCCCAACCCTAGGAGAGGGAGTCAGAAAGGGTAGCCCCTCTTAGTGTTGTCCAGGTGGAGTGTGATTTGTCAGTTCTGAGGCATGTTCTGCCATCCTCCCAGACTCCCTCGATCCTTGGCCTTGATGGATTTTTTAGTGTGGAAGGACAGCTTACAGGTAATGAATGGATCACATTTGTGGGAGAGGCGACCTACCTCACTTCTGTTTTATCCCAGGAAAGGAGACCTTGAAGGAGAGTAGCTATTTCTGACCCAGGGACAGGTGTGTAATGTAGTGGCTGCTGGCTCATCTACCCCAACTGGGCATTGCACACCTGGCCCCCACAGGTCCAATGGCCTCCACCCCAGCCCTCCTGCTCAGCACAAAATCTGCACCATTAGCAAGACTGCCCTTAATCCCACAGATGACACAGGAACACATTCATTCATTCATTCAGCACACTTAAGCAGAATCAAATCCTGGAAATAATAACCGATATTCTTGAGACATTTCATTGTTTACAAATACTTTTATGAACATTATCTCATTTGAACCTCATAACAATCCTGTGAGGTAGGTACTGTTGTTGTTCCAGATCTGTGGTTTTCTGAAGGGGGAAGTCCCAGTGGGGAAACTCCCTTCACTCATGCTGATCATTACCTCAACTGTAATTTAACACCTTGGAGAGTTATTGTGGCTCTGACAAGGTAAGTGGTGCAGTGGATAGAGTAGCAACCCTAGAGTCAAAAGGACCCAAGTTCAAATCTGGCCTCAAACACTTGACATTTCCTAGCTGTATGAACTTGGGCAAGTCACTTAACCCTGACTGCCTTGAATTGAGGGCCATCTCCTATTGTCCTGATCCATGTCTGGCCATTGGACCCAGGTGGCTCTGGAGGAGAAAGTGAGACTGGTGACTTAGCACAACTCTCCTTCACTTAAATCCAACTCAAGTGTATGAATCACCTCCCTGATGTTATGGTCTTTGAAAATGGAGAATGAACAAACAATGCAACAACTACTAAAGGTAATGAACTTGTCCAGGATCACACAACATTGCATGTGGTAGAGGCAGAATTTGAATTCAGGTCTTCCTGACTTCCTGATCAGCTCTCACTGGCATGCTCTATCTGTCTTTCTATATGTCTCTGTCTGTCTGTCACTGATTTGTCTGTCTCTCTCTATGACTCTCAGTCTCTATCTCTATTTCTCTCTATCTCTGTGTCTCTGTCTTTGTCTTTGTCTCTCTCTCTGTCTCTCTCTCTCTCCCCTTTCAAAGTAGATACTCTGGTAATTATTGTTCTCATTTTACAGATAAGTCTTGCCCATGGTCACCTGGTTATTAAGTGTTAGAGGAAGGATTTGAGCTCAGTTCTCCCTTGACTCCAAGTTCATTGTTCTTTCCCTTTTCCATGATGCTTGCCCTCGGGGACTGGGATCTGACACATACAAAGCTGGATTTTGTACACAAGCATGTGCATGTGCGTGAGTTCACACACTCTTATCCAAACACACAGCGTCCCAAAAGACCTATTGCAGTTTTAAACTTTAATAGCTATTAATAAGCTTCACTAGCTTGCCAAAAGCTATTAAAGCTCATAATGATGCTAGGGCTTTGGGGACAGCCCATATATGGATACCAAGTAACACAAATCTTGTGGACAAACCCATGCAAGGCCATCTCTGCACACACATGCACATTTTCTATGTGTAAGTATGTACACACAGAACCACTGCTACATCTCTATTCTATTCTTGCCTCAGTGTGTGGGAGCATCTTTTGGGTGTCCTTCCTTTTTGTTTAGAAATCATTCTTTCAGATTAACTCTAACCCCATGAAAGGGGAAGTGGTTAAAAAAAATAGGTGTGGCTGATAATGCAAGTGCATCCCATCAGCTACAGTAAGGGTTGGACCACAGTCCCGGAAACTTTCCAAGTGTCAGCCTCAATGATAGGCCTTATCAGAAAGAGAAGACTAGATGCTGTATTGGGCTCCAGCTGATATTATAGCCAAGGAATAGCTTCTCCCTGACAATGAACCCCAAGGAATTCTCCCAAGGACTATCCTCTTGGGGCAGGCCAAGGCTCTGAGTCTCTTTCTTGGGACCAAACATCCACCTTCTAAGTTTTTTTAAAGGACAGCCATCCCAGAAATGGAAACAGCCAGAGTGGATCAATCTTTTATAAGCAGGGAGAACGAATACGCATTGGTATATTTGGCATCAAACAGAAGAAGGGAGTATATTTGTTGGGACTGAGCCTTAGATTTCATTCAATATTGTGGTGAGATGAAACTTCTCTGAGATTGGAAAGCACAGAATGTTGGAGCCAGAAGGGAACTTAGAGGTAATCTTATTATTTTGCTGATGACACTGAGGCTTCAAGAAGGGAAATGAATTAAAGGCTTATAGATCTGAAGCAGGAAAGATGGACTTGGAGACCATCTAGTCCATTTCTCTCATTTTACAAATGAGGAAACTGAGTCCCAAGGAACTGAAGTGGCTCAGCCAAGGTCACAGAGATACTAAATGTCAAAGGTGGGATTTGAACCCTGTTTCTTTGAAGAATCAATGCTCTTTCCCCTTTGTGATACCTCCAAATAGCTTGCTCAAAGCCACAAGGTGAATTAGAGATATAACTGAGATTAGAATCAGGGTTGCTTGATTCCCAGGTCAGGGTTTGTCTTTGCTGTCTCCCAGGAGACCAGGGTTTGAGTCCTGGTCCCCTTTCTTCAAGCAACTCACTTTATCTCTCTGACCCTCAATTTCTTCATCTATAAAATAGGGGTTAAGGGTAGTTGTTCTGTGACACAGTGGATAAAGCATCTAGTCTAAAGTTAGGAAGACTTGAGTTTAAATCTGATCTTAGATATCAGATACCAGATTATTTACTAGCTGTGTGACCCTGGGCAAGTCACTTAACTCTGTATGCTTCAGTTTCCTCATCTGTAAAATGAGCTGATGATGGAAATAGTAAAACACTCAGTATCTTTGCCAAGAAAATCCCAAATAGGGTCATGAAGGAGGAGGTCATGACTAAACATCAGCAGTAACAAGAACAAAGCACATTTGACATCTTACTGCCTAATAGTAGCTAGAATGCCAGGCTTGCATTTGGGAAGACCTGAGTTCAAATCTGACCTTAAACACTTACTAGTTATGTGACTCTAGGCAAGTCAATTTATTTCTGCTTTAATTTCCCCAACTACAAAATGGAAATAATAATAGCACCTACTTCTCAGGGTTGTGAGGATCAAATGGGATGATCTTTGTAAAGTACTAGCCCAGTACCTACTATTGAATAGGTGTTTAAATAAATAAATACTTCTTCCAACCCTCCTCCCACCCCTTTTCACTGGATCCTTGTGAAGACCAAATGAGATAATGCTAAGTTAATGCAAACTCTTCTACAAGCTGTAAGACAGGTCTCAGGGTCCTTGTTCTTTTTTGTTTTGTTTTTGTTTTTTGTTTTTTTAGGTTTTTGCAAGGCAAATGGGGTTAAGTGGCTTGACCAAGGCCACACAGCTAGGTAATTATTAAGTGTCTGAGACCGGATTTGAACCCAGATACTCCTGACTCCAGGGCCGGGTCGTTATCCACCACACCACCTAGCCACCCCAGGGTCCTTGTTCTTAAAAAGAGAAGTGTTGGCCTAAATGACCAGTAAGATCTCTTCTAGCTCTATAGTTATGATGCTATCTATAGTTACTATTGTTGAAGGGAGTCTGTCATCTTATCCTGGCCAGCTGCTTTGTTTTTTCTGAGTTTGCTATCTTGGGACCCTTTTATGGGGGATCGCCACACATTGCTAATTCAGGAAGTGAAGTTAGTGGGTTTTGAACTTATTTTCTCTGGTCTGGTATGATTCAATGTATAGGCAAACCTCAGTTAGCCAAGATATTTAGGAAAGGGAGATGGTAGAGGGGTCTAGGGAATTAAAATTTCTGAGTAACTGAGGGTTCACTCTGTTTCAATCATGATGAGAAACCCTTCTGAAGCATTGAACTTCTTATTCTCTGGAGTCAGAAGAGATCAGTGGGCATCATTGTGTCTTGAGTGAGCTGATAATTGATGGTCTTGCAGAGCCTGAAGCAGATCTGTCTGCAGATAATACTCATTGTACAATCCTGTAGGTGTGGAAAAGAAGGAAAGAAGGAAGGGAGGGAGGGAGGGAGGAAGGAAGGAAGGAAGGAAGGAAGGAAGGAAGGAAGGAAGGAAGGAAGGAAGGAAGCAAGGAAGGGAAAAAGGGAAGGAGGAGGGCAGGAGGGCAGATTTATTTATTATTTATTTATTACTGATTTCTTGATTAATTTATTATTGATTATTATTTATTAAGCACCTCTACTGTTCTAAGTTAAGTGCTTTATACTATCTCATTTGATTTTCACAATAATCCCATTTCAGGGTTTATGAAGTGTTAAAGCTAACAGTAGGTTGAAGCAGAAAGTACTATGGCTTAAAAGTAATAGTAGTGGTGGTGGTGGGAGTAGTAGTTGTAGTTGTAGCTGTAATAGCAGCATTTTATAAGTGCTTTACAAATATCATTTCATTTGATCCTCAAAACAACCATCGAGGCAAGTGCTGCCATCCCTAGTTTACAGATAAAAAAAACTTAAGTGAACATATTACATATCCCCAGTCACACAGCTAATAAGTATCTGAAGCAGGATTTGAACTCAGATGTCTGATTCCAATCCAGTTCTCCATCCACTGCACCAACCAGCTGCTTAATCAGAAGACCAGATTCTGTATCTAGCGATTTTAGTTAAACCACTTAACTCCTTGAGCCTCTATCTTCTCATCTGTAAAATGGGAATAATAATACCTCATAGGGATATCATAAGGAATCTTAATATATCATTATGTTACTATCACTATAGATGCTATAATCACTGTAGGTGAGCCCTGGAATCTGAAGGTAGCCTCTACTCCTAGGGTTCCTCCCTCTGATTCCATCATTTAAAGAGGGCACTCAGGCCAACCAGCTCTTCATTTTCCACCAGGTACATTCCCCTGGACTTATCCATCACATCCCTGTGCCCAGTGCCTTCTTCTCCTCCCCTTTTCAGCTTCCTTTAATATGTTCTCTTCCCTAGTAGTACATAAACTCCTTGAAGGCAAAGCTTGTCTTTTTTTTTTTTTTGCTTAAATTTTTATTTCCAGTGCTTGGTACACAGTAATCAATAATTGTTTGTTGACTGAATTAACATTTAAGAAAATCGTCTATCTGATGCTTTACCCTTATGATCTATATAATTCTATAAAGCAGAGGGGGGAAAACTAAATATTTGAGAGTTTGGTTCTATTTGTTGAACTCAATCCTACATTTAAATCATTTTTATTTGATGTTCTTCTCTCTCCTATTATGCATTCATTCATTCAGAACATATATATTAAATACTTACTATGTGCTAGATGCTTTGGGAGATACTAAGATGAACATGGATTGTACCCTTTATTCAAGGAGCTTCTATTCTAGTAAGAGAAATAAGCAAAGTTATAAAAAGAAATATAATACAAAATAGAATGCAAACATTTAGCAATCCCATAGAAACAACATGCTCCAGGATATTAGGAGAGATAGGACTTATTCCTGGTTTGTGCAAATCAAGGAAGATTTTATAAAGAAAATGGAATTTGAATTGATCTTTGAAGAAGATATAGGAGCTGGTTAGGCAGAACTCTAGGGGAAGGACACTCCAAGCAGAAGGGAATAGGCAGCAAAGACATGGAGATGGGAAATCTCTGGCTATGTACAGTAATACAGATTGACTGGAATAAAAATTATATGGAGAGGAACATGATATAATGCTCTAATGATAAATGAGCACCAAATTGCAGAAGAATTTTTTTTCCATGTCAAATGCAATTTAGGCCACAGAGATTTCAACAAGGCACGTTTTCAATAAAATCCTTAATTACTCAGAAAACTCAATTCACCAGAATCCACCACCACCCATTTCCTGAGCATTCTGGTTAATCGAAGTTTGACTGTACATCAAAGCCCAGAAGACCATAAGAAACAGGTTCAAAGGCCACCAACCTCATTTCCTTGAACTCATGCTATGTTTGGAGATCCCCAGATTAAAAAAGTAACAAGCACAGATGAGTCAAAGAGCTGGTCAGAATAAAGTGATAGATTCTTACTAACAATAACAATCAGAAGATCATAGATTTAAAGATAATGGGGGGGGCATTGTAGGCTTTGGGTAATCCATAGTTGTGAAGGCAGTCTTCTTCCTTTCTTCACTAACAAATTATGTGGTAAATATGTATTTTAGGAGAACAAGAACCCCTGTTGGGAACCCTTTTCAGGGATGTTCATCCACCTTTTTTGTCCACCTGACTTCAACTTTTTTTTTTTAGATTTTTCAAGGCAATGGGGTTAAGTGGCTTGCTCAAGGCCACACGGCTAGGTAATTATTAAGTGTCTGAGGTTGGATTTAAACTCAGGTACTCCTGACTCCAAGGCCAGTGCTCTATCCACTGCACCACCTAGCCACCCAACCTGACCTCAACTTTCACCTGTGGCTCCAAGAAGCTGTAACATGAGCCACACTGGTAAACTATTTGGGCAGATAGGCTAAACCAGGTTGAGGTTTACAAATCTGTTCATGAGTTAGAGAGGTTTCCATCCCAAGCATGTGAAGGCTTCTCTTGTAGAATGGGCAGATGAGAACAGTTTGCTCCAAAGACCCTCAAAGCAGTTGCTGTAGAGCACTTAGAGCTTGGCCAGGCACTTAAGACACTAAGGTCAACCACTTTCCTAAGGAATCATCAATTTGTCCTGATTTTTATCTTAGTGATGGACTTCGATGACTCTGGAAGAGAGTGTAGCTGATGACTTTGTGCAACTTTGCCTCACTTAAATCCAGTTCACTCATCAGTCAATTCATCACCCTATGTAAGCATTGGTTTTCTTCAAATATGAATGATAAACAAAAGCAACAGTTTATGGATTCTTCTTGACCATTTTCAAACTATGCTATAGCATTCTAAATGCATACCTTTCCTACCAATAACCATTTACATTTCTAATTGTTTTATTTGCTATCTTTACACTTTAAAATGTGAACTCCTAAGATCAGAGCCTATCATTTGCTTATATTTGTATTACCAACATTTGTATCTACATAATAGATGTTTAATAAATACTTTCATTTTTCATTTACGTGACTTTTATGGCCAAATTATTTCTCTATTTGAATTGTGGTGTATGACATAAGATGGTGGTATGAACCTAATTTCTGCCAGATGACTTTCCATTTTTCCCAGTTTTGTCGAATGTCTGTTTGATTGGATTTTTCATAGTACTTCATTTGATTATTTCTAAGTTTTGTATATCTATTATATTCAATTGATCAACTAGCCTATTTTTAACTAGTACCAAATAATGTTGATAATAACTTGTTTGAAGTATAAGAAGATCTGATACTAGTAGGCCCCCTTAAAAAACTCAAATAAAAGGAAAAATGCAAGGAAGTTAAAAATATTCAAACAGTATTAGTTCATTCACTGTAATCTACTTATGTTTTGATTGTCATGAAATTAAATCTGTAAATTAATTAACGTAGTATCATTATTTTAAATTATCTTTGCATGAAGAATTAATGACTCCAATTATATATCTTCTTTTATTTTTGTAGAATATTTTATAATTGTATATTTATAAATCCTAAATGTGTCTTGATAGGTTAACCTCCAGATATTTTATATATTTTGTGGTTATTTTGAATGAATTTTCCTATCTTCAACTAGATTTCACTTGTGATATAAAGAAATGCTGAAAACTTTTGCAGGTTTGCTTTGCTACTTTTTTGCAGTGATTTTTTTCAAAATATTTGGTTGAATCTACAGAGTTCTCTAAATAAAGTATTATTATATCTTCAAATAGTGATAATTTTGTTTCTCCTTTACCTACGTTTCATCTTTCAATTTCTTTTTGTTATTTCACTGGTTTGGCTAGCATTTCTAGATCTACTATCAAATAATAGGAGGTAACAATGGATACCTTTGTTTTGCCCCTGATTTTATTAGAAAAGCTTCTTGCATTTTGCCAATGCAGATAATTAAAGTTGATGATTTTAAATAGATGCTCCTTATTATATTAAGGAAAAACTCATTCAATCCTATTCCTTCTTGTAGTTTAACATGAGTATTGTCAGAAGTTTTTCAAGTTGTTTGTAAGCCCTTCTGCAGCCCTTAGCTCTTGTTAGACTTTTGGTCTTCCTCACTTAGAGAGGGTGAGGCAAGTTTCACAATCAGCTAAGGGGATCCACCCTGGCACCAAGACCTGAGAGAGCTTGCCACCTGGGTTTTATATATGTGTATATTTGTGTGTTTGTACAAGAACAGAAAAACTGTCAACCAGAGCTTGGAAAACAGTAGTATACATAGTACAGTTAAAGAAAGTGAACAACTAACACAGATAGACCCAATTTACAAAATTTGGAGGAAAAATCTACATACAAACATACACACATATATATATATATATAATTTTAAAAACCAACATGATTTAGACCTGAATTCTGCAATCAGTGGATCATGATTGAACTCAGTTATTAGATAACATCATCAAGCTGGTTGCCACCATCACACTCTGCATCTCCTCCTCTCCCTCTCCTCTACAATCAACTCAGGGACTTTGCTGTCAGTCTTCTTTCTACTTCCCCTCACCTCTTCTCTCCCTCACCCCATTTCTTCCTAAAGTGAAAGAAGAGTGGAAAAAAATCACCCTTCTTACAAAAAGAGGGAGCCCAGAATTAGGGAATGACTATTCACAGTAGAGAAGGATATTTCTTCATATACAATTCCCTCCTTTTCCATGAAGCTTTCCCTGGCCACTCTAAACCACTGTACCATTTGTCTCTTCTGATCTCATAGCACCTGTTACCCAAGCTGCTCTTACTGTGTACATCTATGTGGGATATGTCTACATATGGATATATTTGTGTGTATTATATAGGTATGTGTATATGTGCACACTCTATGCAGTTCCTATTTTACAATTTGACTCTTTCATCCCCAAGGTCATTTCTAGCATTAAAGTTAATAAGTCTATAATGAACTTTTTATGGATATAGTTTGGAAAATCCTTAAGAGCAGGAATAGACTATATAAAATTTAGAAATTTGGGGACTTGAAGGAAATGAGGGATCCTATGAAGTATAGGGGCTGGACTGGGGAGCATTCCAGGCATGAGAGATAGACAGTACAAAGGCATGGATGAACATAGATTAAGGAGTGTTATGTGTGAGGAAGATAGAAGGCCAGTGTGACTGGATTATGGAGTTATAGAGAAATAGGGAAAGCTAGGTTGGAATCAGGTTATATATTATTTTCTAAGTTAGAGTAATTATAATTATAATAAAAATGATTATTCATATAGTGCTTTAAGGTTAGTGAGTACTTGACACAGCAAGTTCCTCTTCACTGGATATTTCCTACAGGAGGTTAAATGACTGCTAATCAAGTGGTTAAGACCAAATGGATAGAAGAACTAGGCCTGGAGTCAGGAAGACTTGAGTTCAAATTCTCAGACACTAGCTGTGTGACTCTGGGCAAGCCATTTAACTTCTGTCTGCCTCAGTTTTCTCAAGTAAAATGTGGAAAATAATAGGGTTTTTCTGAGGAGTACAGATAATAGTGCTATGCTTGGAACCTATCATTATTTATCATTTCAGTTCCATCCAACTCTTTGTGATCACAATTTGGAGTTTGTTTTTTTTTTTTTTTTTTTGCAAAGACACTGGAGTGATTTATCATTTCCTTTTCCAACTCATTTTACACATAAAAAACTGAGGTAAATAGGGTTAAGTGACCTGCTTGGGTCATATAGCTAGAAAGTGTTTGAGACTAGATTTGAAGTAAGGAAGATGACTGACTACAGTCCTAGAACTTTATCCACCACCCCATCTCGTTGCCCTGGAACTCTGTAGATGCTTAATAAACATTCGGTCCCTTCCTCTCTCCACCTGCCCCCCACCAAGTATGTTATAGAGGTTATATCTGTAACATTACCAATTGAACTGGAATACCTGTGAGGTCCCTTCCACCTCTGAAATGCTGTGATTCTATAAATATATTAAAGTACATAACAGAGCTGTATTGATCACAGAACAATATAGATTCACATGGATAATTAAACATATATATATATCAAACTATGTTCACTGAGAGTGAATAATTATATCATCATAAATCTATTCTCTCAATACAACATGAATATATATTTTTAATATGCATATACTATATACATACATATATACAAATATATACATATTGTGTCTGTGTGTGACAATATACATGTCACAAACTAAGGAAAAGAAGAGAGCAAAGCCCTTTGAATTTACTCATTAATCCCTTATCTCCAGGAAAAAGATATGGTCCAGGATGCTATCCTCATATTTTTCTTCATCCTTAAACCTCTCCATCTTTCAGGAATTTCCCAGGCTATGAGCCTATGAACTAGCTTTATTCCTCCCTTCCCTATTTCAACCACTTGGTAAACCAGTTAAATTTGACACTATCCTTTTCACTTGAGTCCCTTGCTCCTTTGTTCTTTCCCCAGTCATTCCTTAACACACCCCAACTTTGAATTCCTCTACTATCTATTGCCTTTGAACCTATTCACATGTTATCAAATGGAGGTGAAGAAAACCAGAAACTTTACTGATTTGGGTCAATTACAAAGTTATTTTGTATAATCTCAACTAGATCCTCATTGCAGTAAGGTAGGCTTTTTACATTTATCTATTAGATTCTCTCTTCTATTCACTATAATAGCTATTCTAGATATTTAATCTTTCCTAAAGCTTTCCATGACTTCTCCCCCTTCTCCTAGCTGAGGAGCTTACCTCACACAATCAAAAAATTGAAGCTGTTTACCAAGACTTCCCTCTCCTTCCCTCCTCATTTCACAACATTCTTGATGTTTTTCCCAACTTTTTCCTCCTTCACCCCTGTCCCACATGAAGAGGTGGCCCTTCACCTTGCCAAAGAAAGTCCCTTTAGATATACCCTTGATCAGGGTGGCTAGGTGGCACAGTGGATAAGGCACCAGCCCTGGAGTCAGGGGTACCTGGGTTCAAATCTGGTCTCAAACACTTAATAATTACCTAGTTGTGTGGCCTTGGGCAAGCCACTTAACCCCATTTGCCTTGCCAAAATCTAAAAAAAAAAAAGATATACCCTTGATCACATTCCAACTTATCTTCTCTAGCATATTGTCCCTTTTATCCTACTCATTCTCTCTCTCTCTCTCTCTCTCTCTCTCTCTCCTCTCTCTCTTTCATCATGTTTCACTCTATCTACTGAAACTATTCATGCTACTTTCAAATATGCTCCTGTCTCCCCATTCTAAAAACAAAACAAAACAAAAAGAAAGGAAGGAAAGAAAAGGACAAGAAAAAGAAGAAAAACACTCATTCGATCTAACAATCTCTGCTAGGTATCAATCTATATTTCTCCTCCTCTTGGTCAAACTCTTTGAAAAATCTTTCTGCAACTGATGTCACCACTTCCTTTTCTCTCACTCTTTCTAAGCCCTTTGCACTCAGGCTTCTTATCTCATCATTCAACTGAAACTACTCTCTCTAGTTACCAATGATAATTTTAATTACTGAAGCTGGTGGCCTTTTCTCAATCCTCATCCTTCTTGATCTCTGAAGTTTTTTACTCTGTTGATCACTATCTTATCCTTGATATTTTCTCCTCTCTAGGTTTTTGTGAAACTGCTCTCTCCTAATTTTCCTTTTATCTGTCTGACCATTTTTCAGTCTCTTTTAGTGATTCTTCATCCATGTTAAGTCTACAAATCATGGAAGTCTCTCAAAGCTTTGTCCTCTTCTTCCTCTAGAGATACCCCTTGCTGCATCTCAAACTCAGCATAATCAAAAGAAAACTCATTATTTTCCACCCAAATCTCCCCTCTTATTGTAAAGGGCACTGCCATGGCCTTAGTCACACCCAGGCTCTCACCCTTAATGTCATCTTCAGTTCATCACCTGAACTCACTCAAGAAACCCAATCTATTGTCAAGTGTTTTCCTTTCTACTTTCACAGCATCTCTCATATTCTAGCCATTCACATAGCTACTACTCTGATCTAATTCCTAATCCTCTGTTGCCTGAACTATTCAATATTCTTCTGATGGGTCTCTTTCCCTCAAGTCTCTCCCTTCTTAGGTCTATCATTCACTTGGCTGCCAAAGTGATCATCGTTTTATACATTATCCCCATCAACTCTAGTAGTTCCTCATTACCTCCAGGATCAAATTTAAAATCCTCTAGTTTTTGAAGCCCTCCCTACTTTTCTAGTTTTCTTATACTTTATCCCTCTTCATATTAGGCATTTTATCATCCAATGATACAGGTCTCCTCTCTGTTCCTTGCATGTGACACTCAATCTCCTATGTGCCTTTTTCATTGGAATAATCTGTCTTCTCACCTATCCTGGAAGTAGAGGTTTCCTTGGTCTCTTCCAGTATTCAATTCATCTATTACCTTTTGCAAGAGGCCTTTCCTCTTGCTCCCATTACTAATTTTTTCCTCTGAGATCACTCCCATTTTTATGTATACATCTCAAATGTACATTTGAATGAGAGTACCCTGAGCACAGGTGCCATATTTTGCCTTTACATCCCCAGTGCTTATTACAGTGTCTGGCACAGAGTAAGCACTTTAATAAATCCTTGTTAACAATGATTATAATCATGTTTATGTAATGGAAGCAGTAAAATGTAAGTTCCTTGAGGATTGGGATAATTTTGATTTTTGCCTATCTCTAGGGCAATAATAGTGCTTTGTATATAGTTGGAACTTAATAACTCCTTCCTTTTCTTCTTTTTTTAAATTTTAAACTTAAATACAAAAGAAAAGAAAAAATATTGTCATGCTCAGCAATGCATAAAAGGGTATTCACACTGTAAAACAATAAATTTCCATTTCAAGAAATCCTAAATTATAAATACTACATATTGTGTTTAAAGTCGTCCATCTTTTCTTTGTTTCTTTGTCAGTTTTCATTTGTGCAGTTTACTTCCCCCCTCACCTCCTTGAAGATTATAATTAAACATGGATATATATAAATGCATGTATATACACATATAGACATATGCCCATACACATTCACATACATATACATATATCCACACACATAGTCATAGATGTCTATAATCATGTGCAGATATAGCTATAGATATTTATAGACATATATGTATGACTGTTATATGCCTATTTCCACTTATCCCCTGTTTCTCTGAAGGTAGACAGCACCTTTCCTATCTCTTGCACCCTCCTATTGCCTCCCACAGAAGATATACATGCATGTCCCCCTCCTCATCCCATTTACCTTCCCTTTGCCTCCATGTGCAGTAGTTTTGCTCAGAGTCAGGGGGCAGCACAGCTAGAGTGGAGACTCTAAATCTAAATTCAAAATAACGGAAGGAAGATATTTACTTACTAGACTGCTGCTATTTTTGGTTTTTGGTGAGAGGCCAAGAAGGCCTCGAGGGAATCTTTAAAAAGTCAGTTGGAAACATGGTCCATTTCTCTTCCTGGCCCCATCCCTACCCACAGAGTTTGTTCTCCACAACACTGTTCTACCCTCATACACACACACACACACACACACACACACACACACACACACACACAAACATACAAGTATACATATTTAAATGGACCCCATCAATCTAATACTGACACTCAAGCTCTGGACCTGCTTGTATTCTTTTCTGCATCCTGAACTCCAAGACTCTCTCTTCCCATGCAAAGATTCTTAGGGATTTAAAGCTGCATCATTTAGTAACAACATCTCTCAGATCTCTGCCATTCCTGTCTCTGAGTTTTGGAATTAATTGCTCCTTTAGAGAGAATTAAGCACCAGGACTCAGTCTATATCTATCATCTATCTATCTATCTATCTATCTATCTATCTATCTATCTATCTATCTATCCATCTATCCATCCATCTCTCTCTCTCTCTCTCTCTCTCTCTCCTCAGTCTGTAGGTAAAGGAGTGGGGAAACTGTGGTCTTTGTACTAACTTTAACACTTCCAATGCTCCCCCAAATCAAAGATCATTCTAGCATCTAGAATACACTCAATGATATCCTCAATCAAACACCCTCCACCCCCACCCAATGACTCAATCACAACATCCTCTCTGATCCTCTCTCTCCCTCACACTACTCTACTTAATAGGTCCAAGTACAGGAGTTCTCCATTCACACTTAGATCTCCACCCCTTCAAGGCCAACTTCCTAACCACAACAACACTGCTTTTTTTTACCAGCATCAGGAAAACAACCTCACAGTCATTTACAGCCCAGGAAGTAATAATAATAATAGCTATCATTTGTAAAGAATTTACATATATTAACTCATTGGATTCTCATAACAACCCTGAGAATTAGTTGATAGCCCCATTTTGCAAATGAGTTAAGTGACTTATCTAGGGTCATACAATAGGAAGGGTCTGGGGCAGGCTGTGACCTCTGATGTTCCTGGCTCTGGGACAATGGGTGGCTCAATGATGGAGCACTGAGTCTGGAGTCAGGAAGACTCATCTTCTTGAATTCAAATCTGGCCTCTCAACTAGGGAATAGTTTAACAGATTGCAGCATCTGAATGTGATGGAATACTTAAAGTGCCATAAGAGACAACAAAAGAGATTCAGAGGACAATGAACTGATACAAAGGGAGGTTAGGGGAATAAACATAATGGATTATATAATGACTATAAGTAGCTGAAAAGCAAAGCAACTGTGAAAGACTTGAGAATAGTTAGTACAATAACCAAGCAAAAGTCCAGATAATTGATTAGGAATTGTACTTGGGCAAGTCACTTTATCCTGTTTAATCTCAGTTTCCTCATCTGTAAAATGAGCTAGAAAGGAACTGACAAACCACTCCAAGAAAGCCCCAAATGGGATCACAGAGTCGGACATGATTCAAACAACTGAAGAACATCATCAATAATATTTTTGACTAAATTCCATATATTATCCATTATACCACCAGTTGCTGCTTTATTAACTATATATAATTTAATGAATTTATAATTTTAATATTTTATTAATTTGCCACTTATTTTAGCTTGGTAATTAAGGGCCTCAGTAACAAGTAGTTGTGAACCCCTTTTAATTCAAGCATCCAGTCAATTCCTTTTCAAATTCTTATCACTGTGTGATTATGTATGCACATATAGTAAATCTCTTGTATAATACATACAGATGTACTATGAAGGAGCCAGCTCTGAGCCTTGATTTATGCTAATTGCTAGTGGCTCAGTTTCCTAAATTCCTTAGCTTGGAATTGGTCTATGGGATCTTTCTTTTAGACTCATAGTTTTTACTTTCCACTTCATTTTATTTTTTTAATTATTTATATTATATGACCTTGAAAACTAACAAGAATTTTGTACATTTTTTGTATAATGAAGAATATAAAATGAAGAGTGCACATGACACTGGGTATCCCAATTATATTCAACTTTTGTTTTTAATTATATATTAAATGAACCCAATAGTTCCAGTTATCCCACTTGTCTGTGTCCCCTTCTGAACTTCCTTCTACTCTCTTCTGCATATTTTTCTTATTTCATTGTTATTAAGTACCCACTACACACACACACACACACAGTCCCTTTTATAACTCTCCCCTGAAGGAATAAAAAAGCTATCTCATAATAAAAGAATATATTCAGACAAAAAGACCCATACATATGTCTTAAAAAGTATATCTCTTTCTGCACATCCAATCTGTCAACTCTCTTCCAAGAGCTAGGAAGTATGATTCCTAGTCAGTTATCTGGACTTTGGCTTGGTTATTGTACTAACAGTTCTCAAGTCTTTCACAGTTGCTTTACTTTACAGCTATTTATAGTCATTATATAATTCATTATATATGTTCTTCTAACCTCACTTTGCATCAGTTCATTAAATCCTCTTAAGTTTCCCTGAATCTCTTTCATTGTCTCTTATGGTTCAATTGCTACAATCCGTTAAATTATTCTCTGGTTGATGGGTCACCCATTTTGTTTTCAGTTTAGGGTTCGCCAAAAAGTATTCCTAAAATGGTTTGGGGTATATGAGTCCATTTCCTCTCTCCTCTCTTCGAGGTTATAAAAACAGTAAATATGTCATTGAATCAAAATCACAGTTTAATATCTTCTGGGGTACAGTTCTGAATTGCTTTCCAGAATGTCTGGATCAATTTATAGATCCATCAACAATGTTTTAGAGTGTTCCTATTCTCCTATAGCCCCCTCAATAATCGTATTATCCTTTTGTCTCAACTTGTGACACAACTGAAATATTTTTTTACTGGTTACAGGAACAGCCTACTGTATCAAAAAAGCCACATTGTGAAAAGAAGATAATAATGAATTTGTATGTTCATCTTGTTGGGTTATCCCAATTGTACAATTATTATCATGTTGATTTGAGATAGAACATCAAAACTCTTTATAGTATTCTTATTAATAATTTGAAGTATTTTCATTTGGTTGCTGATAATTTTCTCTCTTTTTTGACAATTGCTAGGTTATATTTTTTGATCATATATCTATTAAAGAAGACTTGTTTCATTATAGTTAAATCAGTTCCTCATATATCTTGAATAGTAGACCTTTAACAGAGAAATTTTTTCTTAGTTAACTGTCTTCTCTTCTAATTCTAACTTTTTAAATTTTGTTTCTGCAAAATATCTCAATTTTATGTAATCAAAATTATTCATTTTATCATTCTCTTCATCTATAAAATGAAGACGTTGGACCCAACTGCCTCTAGAAGCCCATGATACTTTGTTCTCCTATGGTCATTTCCATTCTTTGTTTCATTAAGAATTCTCCCATCTCTCTTCCCCGCTCTGCTGCGAGGCGCAGACTCCGGACTCCGCTGAAGCCTTCTCTCGGGCTCTAGGCCGAGCTTCCCTGGGCCATGGTCAACGATCGCCATCAAGCTGGACAGTGTCCAGCGCGGCCTGGTCGGGGACATCATCAAACGTTTTGAGCAGAAGGGCTTCCGTCTCGTGGGCATGAAGCTTCTGAGGGCTTCAGAGGAACATCTGAAACAGCACTATATTGACCTGAAAGACAGACCATTTTTCCCTGGGCTTGTGAAATACATGAACTCAGGGCCTGTTGTAGCCATGGTCTGGGAGGGCTTGAATGTGGTGAAGACAAGGCAGAGTGATGCTGGGGGAGACCAACCCAGCTGATTCCAAACCAGGTACCCTTCGTGGGGACTTCTGCATTCAAGTTGTCAGGAGCATCATTCATGGCAGTGATTCTGTAAAAAGTGCTGAGAAGGAGATCAGCTTGTGGTTTAAGCCTGAGGAGCTGGTTGATTATAAGTCTTGTGCTCATGACTGGATCTATGAATAAGGATTTTAAAAGTGGATGTAGACTGGACCTACTCCTTTTAGTAGATGTGGTATGCGTGTGAATATTGTTGTCACTGAGTGTGAGTGTGTATATGTATGTCTCCATCCCTGAATACAACATTTCATGCCAGGGAATTGAAAGGAATTGGAACCATCATTTTCTACCCCTGTAACCATGTTCAATAAAGCCTTGGAAATAAGGGGGGGAAAAAAGAATTCTTCCCCATTCCTAGTTGTGATAGGCACTTCATTCCCTTTCTTTTAATTTGTTTTTGTTATGACCGTTTACATCTAGGTCATACAATTGAAAATTATTCTGACATATTTATAGTGTCAGATATTAGTCTAAACCTAATTTCTGACAAACTATTTTTCAGTTTCCTCAGCAGTTTTTGTCAGTAAGTGCTAACTCCAGTAGTCAGAGTCCTTGGATTTATTGAACAGTGTATTACAACATATAGTTGCTTCTGGGTCTTGTGTACCTAATTTATTCCACTAATCAATTTTTCTATTTTTAAACCAACACTAAACCTTTCATGGACTCTTGATTACTGAATATTATTTGAACTACAGAAGCCTTCAAGAATTCTGTAAGTTCTTGAATTGGCTAGATTCCTTGGAGTCAGAGATTTGCATACGGAGGCAAGAATTACCTGTCCTTCCTCTTTTCCTGCCCTTCAGAGTAACAGGGAGTTTATAAAGAGGGGTGGTCTGGGTGAGTGGGAATGTAAATTCCATTTTGGATTAGACTTATTTTATTTGGCTCCAAAGGGCAGAAATAAAAGCAGTGGATAGAAATTGCAAAAAGCCAACTGAGTCTTATTATTGAGTGATAAAGTTCTTCATATCTAGAGCTACCTAAAAAGTAGAATGGGTCTGTCTTAGGAATGAGTAGTTTTCTCTTTCCCAGAGATCTTCAGCAAAGATTGGATGACTACTTCTGAATTTATTCTAAAGGGGATTCTTATTCCTATTCCACCCTAGAATAGGTGGCCTCAAAGGTTCCTTCCTGATCTGAGATGTGTGGTTTCTGTTATGCCACTCTCATGACCTCAAATCATCATGGTCTTTTTTTTTACTAGAATATTATTACAAGACAATTTGGATATTCATCCATTTGACTGACATACATTCCATTCATTCAGTGTTCTAATCTAGAAGCTAAGGCTCATTCTTAGCCATTTCAAGTTACCTGATGACCTGTTAGACTTGCAAAGTGTTTACCTGTATCGCTATAATGCACTGTAGATCATTTATTTCATTAAATTTCCCATCTTCTATCCAAACTGAGGGAAAGGATAGAGGGAATAACCGCATACAGTTTCCACTCCTCACAATCTGGACTTGATTACCTCCCCATTGACTTTCTTATACTGGGTATACGTACCCCATCTGGCTGGCAAGTTCCTGTCCCTTACCATCAATTCATTACACTCATCTCCCCCAGCCTTTTCTCCCCTCGGATTAGAGAGCTGGAGAACAGAATACCAAACTACTCTCAATGCCTTCCTTTATAGAGGGCAGAAATTGGAGTCTTAGATCATGCCACTTTGGTGTCCTTCCCCCATCCTTTCTTTCCTACTCTTGTTTATCACTTTCCCCTTTAGATTGTAAGCTCACCGAGGGCAGGGACATTTTTTAAAATTCATTGTCTCCCCTGTGCAAAGTACAATGCCTAGCTTGATGTAGGCTCTTAATAAATGCTTATTGGATTTGGATTTCATTAGGTGTGCAGTTCAAATTCACTTCAAGACAGGCTCCATTCCTATTCTTGACTTTTCTACCTTCTCCCTTAGCAGTCTTCCCTGCTCCCTGCCCCCCACCCCAGGAGTACCTTTCCCTCTCCAAATCTTAGTTTTGTTCTTAGAATTCAGGCTCCTGCCCTATTGGGTTTTTTTAAAAATAGTTTTCAAAGTTCTTCTCCCCCCTTTCCTTTTCCCTTTAATATGTTGCCTTCCCTATTAGAATATAGGCTCCCTGAGGGGAAGGACTTTTTTTGTTTGTATGTGTAGCTCTATAGCTTGGTACAACTGGCACATGGTAAGAACTTATAAATTACCTTATCTGTCTATTCAGTCATTGATTTCATTGTTTCCCATCTTCTATCTAAATTGAGGGAAAGGGGGTTGACTAGGTGACATAGTGGATAAGGCACTGGCCCTGGAGTCAGGAGTACCTGGGTTCAAATCCGGGCTCAGGCACTTAATAATTAACTAGCTGTGTGGCCTTGGGCAAGTCACTTAACCCCATTTGCCTTGCAAAAAAAACCCTAAAAAATAAATTGAGGAAAAGGATAGAAGGAATAATTGCATAGAGTTTTCATTATTTCAAAAATCAGAATATTCCAACCCGAATCATGAGACACCCCCTAAGTTTAGAAAAAAAATTATAGGTCTATATATAAGAGGCCATATCTAATCCATGATGCCTTCCCTAACCCAACCATAAACACTTTTCTTCCTTTCCAATTTAGCTCTTATTAAGCACCTAAAGAGGGGCAGTCATGTGGCACAGAAGATAATCTGAGTTCAAATTTGACCTCAGATACTTACTAACTGCATAACTCTGGGCAAGTCAGCAAACTGTTTACCTCAGTTTACTCATCTGTAAAAATGACTTGGAGAAGGGAATGGTAAATCATTCCAATTTTCACTAAGGAAACCACACATAAAGATAAGGAAGAGTTGGACATAACCAAAACCAGGACAATAAACACCTATTAGACAATCTACATCAGGAAACACTGAATAAATACTATGAGAATGGCATTAGACTAGTTGCTTGGGATACAGAGGGAAAGGTGATCCTCTTTTATACCTTGGTTGGCTGAATATGCACATAAAACTCTAAGAATATGGCTACCTTTGTAGGAGAGATAATAACCTTGCCCCCCCCCAACTGCATCTTTCCCTATTGATATCTACATGAGAAAACAGAAAGGGTCTCAAGTTGAAAAATCTGAAGAATACCAAACCTCAGAGCTATTAGGTAGTTACTAGGCAAGGATCTATCACATAGATAATAGCCAAGTATAGTCTGGTCTTTAGAGGAGAAAGACCCAAGCATAAGGAATGCCATCACCTAGAGTGGTCTCAGTGTGAAAGACTCAAACTTCTGGACCAAAAAGTTTGCTCCAAAGAAAAGACTAAGCCTGAGGAAGAACACTGCTGTGTCCTAATGAGTTTACTGCCCATGGCAAAGAACCTCCCGCTGAAGATGAACTGTCTTCTAGCCAAGAATCAGGAAGGAAACAGAGATGCCATTTTATGAAGAAAAGAAAAAAAAAAGTCAAGGAGGTTTTTTTTTCCCTCCTGGAACTTTTTGCTGGTTTTATGGCTGAGACAAAGACAGATGCTTTATTGACACAGTATCTATGCTACTGTCAATCAGTCAGACAAGATGCATTTATTAAGTCCTTAATTCGTGCCAGACATTATGCTAGGCTCTGGGAATATAAAGAAAGGCAAAAACACATGAATGGATTACATGGCTCCTTTTCTAAAAGCACTATAGAAAAGCCTCTGGCTCTGGAATTAAAGCACAACCAGAGAGCCAACTCTTCTTATGAGGAAGAGGTAGGACTATAACCAAAGACTTCAGGGGAAGTCAGGATCTTGCAAACAGAGAGAAGTTCTGCCCCTGCATCCCCAATGAGGCCACACCTCAATGCATCTGGCAAAGACTACTTGTTAACAGAGTTGTGGACAGTTGAGATAGTGCATCCAGTTGAGAAAGCCCAGTGGGAACAGCCCATATGCTACATACATCTTCACAAATCATCATTTTTCTTGGGGTATGAGTTGCATAGTATGTCTATATATGTTCCCTATATATATATGCCTCTCCATATATATATCTTTACATATATATATCTGGCTTCTGGGTAGTATATTGTACTTGTGTCCCAGGTTTATGGGGCAAAATGTTTTATTTTTACTTTTCTTTTTATGCCTGTTCATTAAATGCCTTTGCTTGGAACTAATTGTATTTTCTGGCTAACCAAGAACACACCAATGTAGGATCATGAATCATAGTTTTAATGAATGAAAATATATAGAATACCTTAACCATGAAGTATTCTTCTTTGGGGGGTAGTTGTTGTTTATTCTCTTTTTAAAAAAAATTTTCAGGGCACTGGGGTTAAGTGACTTGCTAAGGTCACACAGCTAGGTAATTATTAAATGTCAGGCAGAATTTGAATTCAGGTCCTCCTGACCCCAGGACCAGTGCTCTAGTCACTGCACAAACTGCCCCATCCTTCATTGATGAATAAGACCCTGACATCTGGGAAGTTGTGCCATGATATGTAAGTGAGTTGGATTTAAATGAGGGAGAGTTGTACAAAGTCACCAGCTTCACTTTCTCCTCCAGAGTCTTCCAGATCTAATGGCTAGATATGGATCACAACAATTGGAGATGGTTCTGGTTATAGCAGGAGATGTTGGCTTTTTAAAGCTGGGTTTGTCCCAGATCATACTTTGACTGAGACATGTTCGTGGGTGCTTTATAAAGACAAATAATCTCAAACGCCCAATGAATATGCATTTCTTGGACAAGAAATTGTGATAGGTTTGAGTTGGGAATGGGGTGAGGGACATCAGAATAAGAATATGAAGATGAAGAAGATTTGGTTTCTCCCAAGAAATATACAGTCTAGTAGAGAGAGAGATGCCATATACTCAGGTAACATGAAAAGATAATAAAAGAAAGCATATTACAAGTTACATGAAAGATGAACAGAAAGGACTGGCACTCAAAAGAAAAGATAAATTTCAGTTGTTTGGAGTGATAAGAGAAGACATCATGGAAAGAGTAATATTAGAGTTAGACCCTGATAATGAATAAAATTTTAAACTTTGAGATTTTTGAGCCTTGGTAATAATCTGAAAAAAGGCATAGAGTCAGGAAAGTGTATGTGTTTTAGGAAGTTAAATTATTCAAATTGATTTCTATCTTGGTTGCATGAATTAGAGTAGTGAAAAATGATGACAAGATAGGTTGAGACCACACTAGGGAGGGTTTCAAATGCCAGGCTAAGATTTTGAAGCATTAATCATAATTAAAAGGGAACCATTGAAGGCTTCTTTGAATAGGGGAATGATGAAATAAATGCATTAAAATGATTTTGTAATTTTGTATAGGAAAAATTCAAATGAGTAAGGGCTGGAGGCCAGGAAATGGGTTATGAAACTATATGAATAATCCAGAAAAGAATTTAAAAAGACTTGGAATAGGATTAGGGATTAGAAAGGGGGTTGGGAAATAGAATCAACAGGGGAAATAGAATCAATAGGAATTTGACAGACTAAGAGTTCTGGATTGTATATGTGCTGGGGTTGGGGGTCAGATGGGACAGGACTCCATCAAAGATGATGCATACAGGAAAGTACATGTCTAAATGTGTGTATACCTGTTTATGTGTGCATTTAGAGCCATGATTGATTGATGTTTTCACTGGCATAGGAAGGAACTTTTAACAAAGCTGATCAATACTCTTTCTACAACTTCTAGTCTTAGAAAGTTTCCTGGAGTAGTGAGAAGTTAAGTGACTTGCCCAAGGCCATATAGCCAATATGTAGAAGGATCAGAGTAACCTGAGTCTTTGACCAGCTCTCTGTATAGAAGCTGGGATACCTTTGTTCATGATATCACATATCCTATGCCCCAGCCAGAATGTAGGCCAAAATGGGAAATCAGCATGGATTTCTGGTTCCTCACTCCTCCTAGATGCCTCCAACTGGGCTTTCTTTCCTGAGACACAACCTGATCAACATTATATATCAGGATCCAGAGAGCCAATGAACTAATAAGCTAAGATATTGATCTATACCTTTTAAAAGAGGGAGAGGGAGTTACAAATTTTTACTGTGCCCTTTCCTGCCTAATTTATTGGCTCCAAGGGTGGGGATGGTCAACCCTGGCCTAGGAAAACTGATGGGACTGTTTGAGGAATCAGGGGAGAAAGGGTGCAGAGTAGCTGACCGTCCTTGTGGAAGTTAGCCTTGAATGACCTTGGGAAAGTCTCAACTCTGCCTTGCATCCAAGGCCATCTCCAGTTGTCCTGATCCATATCTGGTCACTGGACCCAGAGGGCTCTGGAGGAGAAAGTGAGGCAGGTGACTTGGCCCAGCATCCCCTCACTCCAGTCCCATTCATGTGCTTGTCATGACATCACCTCCCTGATGCCATGGTCTTCCAGAAAGAACAAGCATCAGCCTTGAATAGTGCATTATCCAATCATGGCCACAAGGTGGCGCAGCGGCCATACACCTCCACCCTCCTGGAAGAAAGTTTCTGGGAATTTGAGTTTTGCAAAAAAAAAGTGAAAATAGCCTGAGCAAATTCAATGTTACTGATATTCCTCCCTCTAGAGTCTTACATATAAAATTAACCATTTTGCAACGCTATTTATTAGAGAAGAAGTTATTTTTCTATTAGAAACTGGCTTAACATTCTCTATATTTTGCTCTGAAATGTTTCCAGACCCATTTTTTCAGGGGGTTATTCAAGAAATATACACATGATATTTCAAATAAACCAGACTACTCATTCCCTATTTTCATCCTGCTCTTTTATGCTTCTGTACTTCCCTATATTTCTCTATATTTCTGTATGTTGAATTCTTCTTTTCCCTTCAGTGTTGATCCTTCTCCACAAAGTCTTCCTTCACGCTTCCCTCTTGAAAGCAATTTTTTCTCTTCAAACTTTTCACCACCCTTTGGCTACCCCCTGCACTCCATCACCTTGTAGCTCAAATTTTTATTTGAGCACATATATCCCCCTACCCAATACCAACAGAATATACATTCCTTGAAAGCAGGATAAATATAATTTTTCATTTTTATATGTTCAGCACATAGTATGGTATAGTAGTTGATTCATAAATGTTGTTAGGTCAAAATTGAATTCCTTCAACATATTTCAAGCCCTTAAATGTTCAGTATTCAAATAAATTTGGGCTACTACTGCATCTTGGAGGGGCTACCTCCCCTTACCCTCCAGGTAGCCCCTTCTATTTGAAAGATACAAAGCTTCTGATGAGGCCTTAGTCCAGGAAGTGTTGGGGGAAAAATTATCCAAAAGTACCAAGCAGGACTTGGATGATGCTAAGAAGTTATAAACTGAGCTCATCAAAATTAACAAAATTCCCATACACCCTGGCTTTCCTCTAAGGTAATTCTGTCTTTAGTTATTCATTGGGGTGCTCCAATTCAATCTTTCTGAGTACCAGCTTTGTACATTGGTCTTCAGTCCACTGATGTTCTGTGATTTTCCTTTGTGAAGGAACTTCCTCCCTCAACACAGATTCTAAGCAATCTCTTAACTTACTCATTAATTCAGGGAATTGACATATATTTGCAAATGCCAACTTCAGAGATTATATGATTTATCAAGACACACAGCTAGGAAATGTCAGAATCTGAAACTAAGGTCTTCTGAACTTCATGTCCATCTATCCACCAAACCAATGTTGCCCCTTATCTACAATATTTAGCTATGGAAATCAGGATACACAATGCCCCCCCCCCACACAGACTTTTCCCTCTTGAGGTATGAGATCTTATTCTTTGTCCATATAATGATTTAGAGCGAATAGGGAACTTATAGATCTATTTAATCAGCAACAACTATTTATTAAATTCCTTCTATGTATCAGGCATTGCTAAGATGAAATGATCCTGCTTTCAAGAAACTTCTATTTTATTGAAGGAGACAACATATACATATGTCTAAGTCTTCCTAATATTGGGTTTATGTGTCTCTAGTAGTAGATGTTACAGAAGGTAAAAAGTTGTTGAACAGGAAGAAGAGTTATTCCCTTCTGACTGGCCCCCACTTCTGTGTGGGCAGCGCCACTTCTTGCTGACTCCTCCATTTGATATGGCCTTCTCTTACTCCTTCAAGAATGGCTTTATCTTTTGTAACCATCCTCATTCCATTTCTCAGGGGATAATGTTTATTTTAAACCTGAGAGGGGATATGGTGACATGTAACAAAGGAAAATGTGAAGTGTCTGGGGCCACCAGTTCAAAAACTAACAAACAAACAAAAATTTGCAATTACTCCCCACCCCCAAGCCCAGACTCCAAAATCTTGTTTTATATCTAGATAATGGTTTCTATTCATTTGGTTTTCTCTGCTTTGGGAAAAACTAGTATAAGAGTGAATCCATAAAATCTTTCTGGTTGCTCCAAGTCCCTAATTTTGTAAGGAAGTGCCTCCCAGCAATTTTTAATTCTACTTTTTTCTCTCTCTGAATATATGTTATCTTCTTTTTGTGTTAAATTTCCCCCAAGGAAACACACACACACACACACACACACACACACACACACACACACACACACACACACACACACTGAATGATTATAATATCTTAGAGAAACTATCTTTTTTTTTTGTTTGTTTTTGCAAGGCAAATGGGGTTAAGTGGTTTGCCCAAGGCCACACAGCTAGATAATTATTAAGTGTCTGAGGCCAGTTTTGAACTCAGGTACCCCGACTCCAGGGCTGGTGCTCTATCCACTGCACCACCTAGCAGCCCCCAAAACTCTTTTTTAATAGCAAAAAATAAAGAAAACAAAAACACATATTGATAAATCAGACTCATTTCTGCCCTATTTATAACAATGATAATAGCTAGCATTTATATAGTGTATATTATGTGCCAAACACTGTGTAAGTGCATTATTATTATTATTATATCATTTGATTCTCATGAATAACCCTAAGAGGTAGGTCCTAGTATTATCCTCATTTTATGGTTGAAGAAACTCTCAAAGAGAGGCTAAATGACTTGCTGAGGGTCATGCAGTTATGTCTGAGGTAGAATTTGAACTCAGGTCTAGGCCTAGTGCTCTATCCACTTTGCCTCTTGGCTGCCCATACTAGAGAATAAAAAGGAGAGAAGTAGAGGACGGAAGAGTAAAAAGATCACTGAGTTCTATCTCTACAACCCAATGTCTCTAGTACTCTCCATTGGTTTGACCTGTCTCAGCCCTAGTCACACAATCTTGATGTTGGAGTCACAGCATCCTCTTTTCCTCACCACCCAGGTTTTTCCTCCTATATCAAGCCTAACTGGAAGCTGCTCAGCTCTGGAGACCAGTGGTCTAAACCTCTGGTCCTCATACCATATCTTTTAGCAACACTGAAACATTTTTAGCTGCTAAAGCTGCTACCTTCTTCCTTTCAGTACATTGACCCTCTTCTCACCTTTAGCAATGTCTCTCCTTTCTTTAGAGAGGAAAACTGTGTTTTCAGAATATTTCAATCCCTTTAGTCACTTGTTTCAGAGTGTACTGGGATTTTTGCCCTGATTTATTTATCATTCTCATTAGTAGATGTGTTTTATCTTCCCTTAAAAAATTCCTCAAGAATGGGAGTATGGGAAGCAGGCATCCTCAAGTATTCACTCCAACTCTGTGGCCACCCCAAGGAGTTATATACCCTTGCATATATGTATATTCAAGGTGGTTTAGTGAGGAAGGGGACTCCAGAAGTTGGGAAAACTAGGAAAATCTTTATGTAGAAAGTGGTATTTGAGTTGAATATTAAAGAAAATAAAGGATGTTTGGGTATTCAAGGAGGACTAGCATCTCTAGTTTGAAGGTTTGTTGGACCCTTTTCAGGGTCACTCAGGGTTACTTTTAGTGTCCACCATGAACTCAATTCTCACCTGTGACTCAAGGAACCTATAGCATAAACAGCAATATATCTGTTTTAGCAGACAGGTTAAAACCAAATTGAGATTAGCTGATGGGTCTCAATGTTAGGGGGTGTCGGTCCCAAGCACATGAGACTTCCCCCAGCAGAATGGGCAGGTGAAAACAATGTGTTCCAAAGTCCATGAAGTGGCTAAAGCAGGTGCTATGAATTGTCTAGAACTTTTTTCAACATCAAAGACCCCAAGATTATCCATTGCATCCCTGCATCATCAATCACCCTGATTTTTGTCTTGCCACTGGATTTTGATAACCCTGGAAAGAGTGAGGCTGACAACTCTGCAGTTCTGTCTCACTTAAATCCATCACCCATCACATCATGATGTCATTGGTCCACTTTAAAAATGAAGGTCAGGGGCGGCTAGGTGGCATAGTGGATAAAGCACCAGCCTTGGAGTCAGGAGTACCTGAGTTCAAATTCGGTCTGAGACACTTAATAATTACCTAGCTGTGTGGCCTTGGGCAAGCCACTTAACTCTGTTTGCCTTGCAAAAAAAAAACTAAAAAAAAATGAAGGTCAAATACACAGCAAAAGAATAAGGGATTCAACAAAGTAGTAGTGAGGAGTAAGTGTTCTCCAGGTGCAGAGGTGTCAAATGCCTATTGGTCTGCAGTACTCCTCAACCAGATTAAAAGGTAATTGGGAAATGTTTGACAAATTAAATGAAAATATAATGGAGTATAGATAATATGTGACTCTGTAAGTCAATATATAGGTTTCATAGGTTTTCATAGTCCCAGTATCTATTTGAATTCAACACTACTGCCCTAGTGCCAGAGGTGGGAGATGACATGACAATTGAGAAGAACAGCTCAGAGGCCATGTTTACTAGACCATAGAGTACAGGAAGGGGAGTTACATAAATCAAGGTTGGAAAGATAGATTAGAATCAGGTCTTTTAGGAAAGGGCTTTTAAACGCCAACCAGATGAGAGACAGGGTGGCTTGGTTGTTAGAATGTTGGCCTCAGAGAACTGGATTCACCTCCCACCTCTTTCACTTACTATCTTTATGACTGTTGGCAAGTCACTTAAGTTCTCAATGCCCAGGTCCTCTCTAAGACTAAATTTTAGTTGATGTGCCAATCTGCATAGATATAGTGGAAATCCTTCTCTGAAATTCCCCTATACTAATAAAATCACAAATCTGTTTTTTTAACAAGTCAAACTGAGGAGTCATTGGAGTTCATGTAGTAGGGGAGAGTTTAATCATCATTTTACTGAAGAGTATGCCAAGGATAAAGAATTTATTCACAGTCCCATATAAAGAGTCAGAATTTGAATCCAGATTCTCTGAATTCAAGTCTAGGGAAACAATAATGAATAGGACACAATTCCCATTCCTAAGGAACTTATAATATAAGGGGGATAAGAATACTATACATTTGTATGATAAGTGCCATATGAGCTAGTTGTAAGAATCCAATGAGATATTTCATTTGAAAATATCACAATCTACTAAATATACTTGAGTGTGTTTATATATTCATATATGCATATGTATGTTGAAAAAATTATTAGTTGGCATTTGCAAAGTACATTACATATATTACTTCATTTGATCCTTTTGGGTATCCTTATATTCACTAAATGAAGAAAATGAGAGGTTGTATAAAACTTGCTCTAGTTACAGAACCAATAAGAGTCACATGAAGGGTTGAAACTCAGAGCATTTTTGACAGAAAAAGAAGAAAGAAGGAGGAGGAGGAGGAGGAGGAGAGGAAAGACATCTCAATTCCTTCAGTCACTTGTTTTAGAGAATGTTGGGGATTTCTGTTCTGACCAGCAGGCAGGTGTATCAAGTATTTACTCCAATCCTCTGTTCATCCCTAAAAGGATGCTAATGTATATTTGTGTGTGTGTGTGTGTGTGTGTGTGTGTGTGTGTGTGTGTGTGTGTGTACAAGATAGTTTATAAAGGAAACAAAGAAGGAAAAGGAAGAAGAGACTTAAGAAAATTGCCAAAGTGAGAAAGTACAAACTTCGGAGATTAACTAGTCCCATTTCTTCCCTCTAGAGCACACATTGAAATTCAATCCCTCTTCCACATGTCTGTTCTTCAGATGTTTAGAGATAGCTCTCATGTCTGTCTGCCCCCCACACCTCCTCCCCTGCCAAGCCTTCTTTTCTTCGACCTAAATATCCCAATTCATAAGCTCATGGGATCAGTGGACATGCACAGAACCTTAGAGCTTATGAAAATTTTCCTCATGTGAGATGTTTTCCTGGCCATCTTTAACATCCTCCTCTAGATACTCTTCAGCTTGTCAACATCCATCACAAAATGTGTCACCCAGAACTGAACATAATATTCCAGATGTGGTGTGAGCTTTCATGGCACAGAAGGATTAACACCTCTAGGCCCCCATTTCTCCCTTCCAGAGTCAACTGGAGCAAGTTTAATGCTCTTTCCATGGGGCAATCATTCAAATACTGCAAGACAATTTTCATGTCTTACCCCTTAGTCTCCCTGTCTCCAGGCTTTGCTTCTGCAGATCGTCAAACTGCTCTTCTTATAGCACAACCTCATTCATTGATTTTGGCTATTCTATAACCCTGCTCTGAAAACTCCATTTTATTAATATTCTTAACAGTAAATAATAATCATCATAACAACAAACAACAATAGCTAGCATTTCTATAGTGCTTTAAGATTTCCAAAATACTTCACAAATATGAACTCATGTTTTCCCCAAAACTCTAGGAAATAAGAGCCAGTCTGATCCTTATTTTACAGATGAAGAAACTGAAGCAAATAAAGTTCCAGTAACTTGTCCAGGGTTACACAGCTTTTGTCTGAGGAACTCAGAGCTTCATGACTCCAGGTCCCTGCACTGCCCCATTCTTCCTAAAATGGGTTGCCTAGAACCCAACAGAAAATTCTAGATGGAATCTAACCAGGGAAAAGTGTAAACAAGACTATTATCTCCCTAATCCTGGATATTATGCACCTCTCAAGGCAACCTAAGATTACATGAATTTATTTGGCTTCCATTTTACATGGTTAGATCACTCTTTAATTACAGCTGACTTAAGTCTCAAAGATTTTTTGCATAATAACCACTATTTAGTCATGGGCCTCCTCCATATTTTACTTGTAAATTGGTTTTTTGGCTCCAAGTATAAGACATTATATTTATTCCTATTAAATATTATCTTATTTGGTTTGGTAGTATGTAATATTCATTTGGAATCTTGATTCTATTATCAATATATTAGCTCTCTTTCCCTGATTTTGTATCCTCTGATAAACATGCCATCTATGCCTTTATCCAAAGCCACATGTTATACAGCATAGGAAAAATACAAATCCCCACCAGGGACCTCCTTCCTAGTTGACATTTGCACCATTAATGACCTCTAAGTACAGTCATTCCACCAGTTCAAAATCCAACCATCTGTATTATCATACAGCTCACATTTCTTTACCTATTTCACAATAAGAGCATGAGAGGTTTTGTCAAGTTATTTCCTTAAATATAGGTAAGCTATAGCTATGGCACTTCCCTTGGTCTCTCCGGTTAGTAACCCCTGTCAAAAAAAGGAAATGCGGTTAGTCAACATGCTCTGAATGAAGCCATGCAGGCTCTTGGTGAATACCACTTCCTTTTCTAACTGCTCAGTGAATATCATTTTAACAATTTAACAATAACAATATTAAAATAATTATAGATAGCTTTTATAAGGCAACTACTCTGTTAAACCCATCATGACCATTTCTATAGCATAGGAGGTAGATGTTATTATTATCCTCATCTTATAGATAAGGAAATTGAAGTAAATAGGACTTGAGTCACTTCCCCAGGGTTACCTAGCTAGTAAGACCCCAAAGTTTTCTGATTCCAGGCCCACATTATTCATTGTGCTATGTCCTAGAATTTTCCCAAGAATCAAAGATGGATTCATTGGCCTATAGTTTTCAAACTGTTCTCTTCCTTTTTTTGGAAATTAGAATAATACTACCCCTTCCCCAGTGCTATGATATCTTTCCTTTTCTTTCTGATCTTTCTCATAATCTTAGCAGCAATTCAGCAATCAAATCTGATGGTCTTTTCAGTAGTTGAGCATGTAGTTCACCTGGGTCAGATAATCTGAATTCATCAGGGATTATCCTTACTATATCCCTACTTACTTTGGGTGTCAACTACCTTTTTGCAATATTGTTAGCTTTTTCAATCCTAAGATCATTTTAATTGGCAGAAAAAAATAGATTCAGTTTAAGAGCTGACCAGTTCAGTCTTCTCTTCACTGCCAGTTATCATCAACTCATCTACTCCAAGCAATGGCCTACTCACTACCCCTTTGTTTATTTCCCTTTCCCTTTTACTTACTCAGTAGATTTTTAAAATGAAAGTTTAGGATTTTAAAATCTCTGCTTTAAATTATTTTTTCTTATTGATATCAGTCCAGAGGTCTAGCTTGTGGGGTTCCATGGGAATCTTAATTTTTGCTCTCAGTTGTGTTAACTATTCCTTCTAGGCACTGATAAGCATATTGAACAAGACAGGGAATCAAGAGTCAACCTATAAGGCACTTTACTGGAAAACTCCTTTCAGGATAACATAGAGCCATGAATCAACACATGAAGACATTACTATGCAAAGTACATGGAATAAGCATGATATAGTGGAAAGAGAATTGAAGTTAAAGTCAAAAAGTCTTGGTTTCCATACATGTATTTTTCATTTACCAACTGCATGATTGTCATATCCCTTTCTGTGGTCCAATTTCCTCATTTCTAGCATCAAAGGATTGGACAGCTGGGATTCTGGAACATCTTTTAATAACCAGCAAATGAAAGACTTGGGTCTACTCTTTTTGTTTTTAACCTCTTTCATTATTTGCTTATGTAACTTCTGTAACATTAATTCCTATGGATGTTCACAAATGATTTGTGTTGGTGTGCATGTGTCTGACTATGGAAATTTCCATAGTTTTGTGTTTGCAAGGGTACACATTGGGAAACCTGCATGTTCCAGTTAAAGTAGGTCATCTGGCTAATATATAACAATCAGCAAATGAGTCAATTGACCCTCTTGTCTCAAAAGAAATGGAATTCATAGCTTAAATGGCCTCCCTAGGGAGGATAAACACATCTCTGCTCCTAATCATGTATTCTTAGGCAAATCATGTAACTTCTCTGAACCTCATTTTTTAATCTGTAAAAGGGTCTAATATTACTTGAACTACCAATATTAAAGGGTTTTGTGTAGAAAGAGTTTTGTAAACTTTACAACATTTACAATTATGAATAGTTATCTTTATTATTATTTAACTGAGGGATAGTAGGTTTTCAGTTAAATATGAAGACGAGTTGACTGAGCAGGGAGATAGCTTGACGTGGGCCAGTTTGATTTATTAATAGTTATTAGACATTATCCGGCTTTTAAAATCATAGGAATGGCATAGTATAGTGAAATGAACATTGGATTTCGAGTCAGGAGACCTGTGTTTGAATCCTGAGGGGGCTACTTGCTACTAGTCATATTCTCTGGGTCTTAGTTGTCTCATCTGTTAATTAAGGGGGTTTGACTAGTTGGTTCCTTCCTCAGCATACTGAGACTTGAATATCTACAACTTTAGCCATTACACTGAGAACTTGAGTGGGCCAGTGCACACAGAGCCTGCAGGTGTGAACATTTCAGAGTTTGTGGCTAGGCAGATGAGAGGAGGAGGATATTGTCATTTGCTAAAAAATCCGGGTGACTAATTCAGAGAGATTTCAGTATAATCCAGGAAACCCAAAGGCTGCACTAGCCAGATAGTGGAGGCAGAGACAAATCTAATTTGCTTAGAAGCCACTGGTGGAAGGAAGTGGCCACATCAGTGTCTATTTTGTCACAATAACAATAATAACAAGGCAACTGGTCAACTTTCACCTCTAGGCTTTACTCTTCACCTGTCTCAGGTTTGCAGGGGATATAAGGTGCTTTCATTCCATTTTCAGAGAATTCAATGAATTCTCAATCCATCTCTGCTTGAAGACCATTTTACTTTGGAGTAGCTGTAATTATAGGGAAGTTTTCTTTTACATCAAGACTAAATTTCTCTATTTGAAATTTCTACCTCTTGATATCTGGGGCCTAGTAGAACAAGTACAATTTTTCTTCCATGAGACAGCCCTTCAAATACAACTAACATGTCTCCAATAATCCTATTCTTTTCCAGGCTCAACATCCCTGATTGTTTCAACTAATCTTAATCTGGCATAAACTTTTGTGGTACCCCTAGCATTGACAGAGTGCTTAGAATTTAGCATTCGTTTAATGAATATTGACTGATTGAACTGACTATACATTCTTCAGCTTTTTAATGTCTTTCCTAAATGGTGGCAACTACTCAGGACAGATGACAGTGGAAGTGTAACTTTTTAGTCCTGGAAAATATACTTTTCTAAAACCCTGGGAGGACCAGTAGCATCAATTGAGGAAATAATTTTAAAATAATTTTACTCATTTTGCTATAATTTCTCCTTCAAACAATTAGGAGGAGATATTATAATTTTACTTCAAAATAAAAATTCTCATCTTACTCTCTCAGAGACAATTGATGCAGAATTGAAAAATATTCTTAAATTTGGGTCCTTCTTTGTGCAAACTAAGACTACATTCATTTTCTTGGCTGTCATCCCACATTGTTGACTCATCATGAGTTTGGAGTTCACCAAAACTCCATGTCCTCATCCCAAGAACTATTATCTTACTGTTGATTGGCTGTTGTCCTTTGTTTTCAAAAAGGACCAAAATGACATCATTATGGTAGAATCAAGTTACAGTTTGTCCAACTGTGACTGAACAGACCAACGACCAGCCCAGAATGCTCTACCACAGGTTGGTCACAAATAATCCATGTAAATATTTGGGGTGAATTCTCTAGATTTGTGCAAGTTGAATTTGGGGGGGGGTTGAGTTATTTCAATTCGCTTTACTCATAGAGCACACAACACCTTCTCTGATGAGGACACACCAAGTAGACAGTCCTGTTCCAGTGTCTCCCATAGTCATATAATCAATTCTAAAGTTGTTAAGAGAGACCCTGAAAGTCTTTCTCTTACAAGCTTTATTTTATAATTGATTTTTAGAAGAAATCAATTCTAATATTAATTCCTATTCAATTTAATCTTTATTGGATTAATCAACTTGTTTAAATTAGTCTGATTTTCTAACTCTTTTTGTATCTTGACTCTGTTCTTTACTATTAACTGTCCCTTTCCTATTTTCATGTCATCTGCAAATTCAATAAACATATAAGCCCATGAGTCAGTGTACCTACCTACCTACAGTGTCATTCTTACCTTGGCCTGAGAATCTATATCCCCCTCCCCTTTAAAATCCAGCAAAAAACTTTCCTATTTAGGAAACTCTCCCTGATTTTCTCCTACCTTATCACTTCTTTACTTTGTGGGTTCCTAGTTTGTTTTAGTGTTTGATGATTGACGGTACATTATTTTTCGTTTTTCTATTCCTCCGTAGGTGTTTTTGTGGCTGATGTATTTGTGTGTGTGTGTGTGTGTGTGTGTGTGTGTGTGTGTGTGTATGTGTGTGTGTGTAACCCATTTCTCCTATCAGACTATGATTTCTTTCACAATTTCCTCCTTCCCACAGATTTCCCTCCAGTGTCTAAACACAGGGTGTTGGGTTGGCTCGGGTCCAAGTCACCCATTTCTCCTGCCCTCCCTTCCTGTTCTCTTCCACTATGAGGCAGTGTTGGCTAAGCCATCCCTTGTAAACCAATGACTCTTGGTGTTCACAAATTTATTTTTTAGTTATTCATTTACTCATAAATTCATTTATTCACTGACTCATTCATTAAGTTATTCATACAGTTATATATTCACCCAATTTAGTCTTTTATTTATCCAACAGATGTTTATCAAAACTCTATATTTTCCCTGGAGTGGACTATAATGATTTAAAGATCATCATCATCTGGGGGCAGCTAGGTGGCGCAGTGGATAAAGCACCAGCCTTGGAGTCAGTCATACCTGAGTTCAAATTTGACCTCAGACACTTAATAATTACCTAGCTGTGTGGCCTTGGGCAAGCCACTTAACCCCATTTGCCTTGCAAAAACCTAAAAAAAAAAAGAAAAAAAAAGAAATATCATCATCTAAAATCTGACCTCAGCTTTACCTCTCACTGCTTCCCCATAATCTAGAAGAAATTATAAAGTGATATTTATATATACACATATATGTACATATATATATATATATAACACTTTAAGTTTAACAAAGTATTTTTATATACTTCTCTTATTTGATAGTCATAAAACCTTGTGGAGGAAGTAGTGGAAAAGTACAGCTATTCCCCTCATTTTACAAAAGAGGAAATAGACCCAGAGAAGTTAAATGACTTAATCATAATCACAAGGTTAGTTAGTGATAAAATCAGAACTTGAACTCAGGTTTCCCAAGTACAGTGCTCTCTCTACTTCACTATACCAATGTACATCTGAAAAATCTATGTTACTTATGGAAATGAAACTACTGGTTACCTCAATTTCCCCATATGTAAAATTCACTGCAGAAGGACATAGCAAACCACACCAAATATCTTTCCCAAGAAAACCCCCAAATAGGGTCATGAAGAGTTGCCATAGCTTTAAAAAACTACTCTACAATAAGAAATCTAGGATTAGATAGAACAAATCACTTTTCTCCCTGGGCCTAGGGTCAGATTCTCTGGATTTCTATAAATCTCTGATTATTTATCTGGTAAACATATATGTGACTATGGACCCCAAATAGGGAAAATAACCCACCTTTGAGGAAAAGTTCAGGAAACATTGCCCTTTTAAGTGAAAGCAATAAGAGGCAAAGTTAAGAGAAAAACCATGAGCAGAAGTGACTTTTCTAGGAATCATTGTATTGGTTGCTCTAAAAGTCCATGTTTTCAAGTTTGAGGTGAGTAATATAGTTTTGTGGTAAGGTTTTGTGGATTTCTCTAACAGCAAACAGGAGAGAGGATGGCTGGCTTGGTAACATACTATCTATGCCAGTGGTTTTGTATTGGAGAAAACAGTATGTTGGTCGAGTTTAACAAGCAACTGTCCTTAAAAGACAGGTACACAAGACATACTTTTAAGTTTAATATGCATTATTAACATTTTTCCTCTATCACTTTCTTAATGAACAAAATAATCAATCCAACCCTGGTTTGTAGAGTTTTTATTTCTGAGGTGTAAATGTTCATACTGAAAATTTAACATCTTACCTTTCCTAATTCCAGCCAGCTCCTGAATGGAGAACTCTTCCTAATCTAGAGGAAGGGCATTTATTAAACTACAGCTATCTAGGCTGATTTATTTACCTTTTTAGCTATAAACATCTGGAAATGAACAAGAAGGAAACAGAATATAAAGGTCAACAAATAGGGTTGCCTCCAATTTAGTGGAAGAAAGGGATAGATATAGGAACAAAGAGTCTAGAGCTGAAAGAAATCTTAGAGATCACTTTTTCCAATCATCTGCTTTTAAAGACAATCTCTGGAGAAGGAAAGTGACTCATCGAAGTCTCACGTACCATTTAGGAGGCAGCATGATATAGGGGGAAGAATGCTAAAGATGAAATAAGAAAATCTGGATTCAAATCTTGCTTCTGCAGCTTAGTATGATGTTTGGCAAGTCATTTACAAGAAACAAAAACAAAAACTTTACTGGACCTCAGTTTCCTTGTCATGAAAATGTTGAGATAGTTGGCCTCGAGGTCCCTTATATGATTCCCGGGAGAGAATCTACACAGGAACAGGGGAAAGAGAAGGTGAAAGGGGATTATTGGTCCATAGACCATAGAATGTTAGAGGTGTCCGGTCCAGAGGGCGTTGCAGGTATAAATCAGCTAATCTTATCCCTTATTTTGTAGGAGAAGATGCTGAAACTCATACAGGAGCAGATACTATAATCTTTCATAGTGTTATGCAGAAAGTTCAAGGCAGAGGCAGGGCTAGTACTCAGGTGTTCTGACTCCCAGCCCAGTGATTTCTTCATTATCCCAGGACCTGTCAAATCAGAGAAAGCTGGAAGGGAGAGAAACTTCCTCAATCATATAAAACATTAGAGCAGAAAGGGCTTAGTGAACTATTCAGTCAACTGAAAAAATAAAATGGGAGAAACTGAATCTTCTTGACCCCAAAGGGAATAATTGGGCAAAGAAAGAGAGACAGTTTTCAGTTTAACACAAATGAAAACATTCTAAGGATTAGGTCTACCCAACTGCATGCATTGGATGTCTTTAGGAAATGTAGATTCCCTTTCACTTTCCCGCATCCTCTAGGCAAGAAGTCTCACTAAGATTTGCATAAATCTTTGGCAGAGTACAAAATCCAAGATTTTCAATCTTATTGATTTGTGTGTGCTATTTTATTTTTCTTTAAGTAAAATTTTTATATTTTATCTTTTAACAATTACACGTAAAAACAATTTTTCATATTCATTTTTTTAAAAAACTTGGATTCCAAATTTTGCCTCTGCTTCCACTCTCTCCCTTGAAATGGCAAGCAATTTGATATAGATTATATGTACACTCATGCAAAATATATTTCCATATTAGTAATATTGTGAAAAAACAGGCAACTCCCCCAAGAAAAGTAAAGTTTAAAAAAAAAACTATGCTTCTATTTGCATTCAGACTCCATCAGTTCTTTCTGTGAATACGGATGGTATTTTTCAGCATAAGTTCTTCCAAATTGTCTTGAATCATTGTATTGCTGAGAATAGCTAAGTCATTCAAAGTTGATTGTCCAATATTGCTGTGACTATGCACACTTCTCATGGTTCTGCAATTGTGATCTATATTTTAAAGAAGCATCATAAATAAGGTGGAACAACCAGGACTTTTTCACAGGACATCAGAATTTAGAAGATTTGAAGACTGTTCATTTCTTCAGCAACTTAGAAACAAGAGAGCTCATAAAATCTACCTTGAGAGAATAATAAATGAAAGGAGAAAGCTTCCAGATGCTATCATTCCTTTCCATGTGAGCCATCCTACATGAGTTCTTTCCATCTATGCAACAGTGGCTTTTCTATGTATCACAATATCTCCCCCACGAACAAATTTGTCTCACAAAGTATATTTGAGAGCATTTTTAGTTCTTCTCCTCTAGGCACCAAATTGTTAGTTGCAACTGATTGGACAAAATAATCTTTAAGGTCATTTGAACTCTTGTGGGCAACATCCTAGCAGAATTCTGTTTTGTGTCATACGTATTTCTTTTATACCATTGTAATCCCCATTTCAGTCTTTCTCTCCCCACCCTTGGAAACAGGCTTCTGAATAGCCCTACCACCACCCATGATGTGCTTCTCCGTAGATGGTAGGGGATCACTTCATTCAAACCAACTTTGGAGACTTCTTAGAGTCTGAATGATTCATATGAATGAATTCTACAGTTATATGAATTAAACATAATGGATGTTTTACAGTTACTATTTTAACTCTACAATCTTAGTAAATACTTTTGCTATGAGCTAGTTAAGTCTAATTAAGTACTAGAGTACTATAAAGAGGAAGAATACTGGTGGGGGCTTGTGAGTTATTGTAGAAGCACAGGACACTTCCATCTGACTTGCTGCTAAAACCTTTCCTACAGGTTGTCTCCTCGATTAGAATGAGAGAGAGCTCCATGAGAGCAGGATTGTCTTTCTTTTCTATTTGTATCTCTAGATTTAGCATATATTACTTTGCAAATAATAAGCGATTAAAAATGTTTCATTCATATTATAAATCAAGTGCTGGAAGGGAACTAGTGTTAGAATTGTGGGAAGATACACTGAAGTTCTCTAGTCCGTGTAACATTTTTCAGATGGAGAAACTGAGGTCTGGATATATATATATATATACATATATATATATATATACATATGTATACATATACATATATATACACATATACATATATATGCATATATATATATATATATATATATGATGACTTCCATCTTCAAGGCTAGGACGTTATAACGTCCTAGCCTTGAAGATGGAAGTCATCTCCAGTCATCCTGATCTGATCTTGCAGGTGGATCCAGATGGTTCAGTAGGAAATAATGAAGTTGGAGACTTTATACAGACCTCAGTTTCAGTTGTGTCTGACCCTTTGTGACCCCATTTGGATTTTTCTTGGAAGATATGTGAGACTACATTTGGACATGTGAGACTACATTATGGACATGTTTTGTGCATAGGTTTTCTTCTCCCTCCTCTAGTGTCAAAATTTAATTACCATATAATCATTCTTTTGGAGAGTTGGTTCTTGCCAAATGTGAAAATTAGAATGGGTAGGAGAATCTAATCAAGCCTTTTTCTCATTATAAAACTCCAGAACTCACATAGAGACCCTTCATTCAGATTGCTATGACAAGTGGCCCTAATTCATATGGTCACATTATTAGGATGTGTCAAAGGCAGGTCTTGCATATCTCCCTGACTTCTTGGACTTCCCTTTGTGACTCAGCCTTCTCACTTGGGAATATCTCTCTGCCACATTGGTCCTCTTCTCTCATTGATGAGTTCCTTCCAGGGCTCCCTGTTGAATATGGGCCCAGGTCAAGTTATGTGTCATTTCCCTTCCAGCTGTGTTTCTGACTCTCTTGACTTTGATTCCATGTCTCTTCATGTTTTCCACAATTAGAATATAAGCTTTTTTAGAACAGTCTTTCTTTTTCCTTGTCTTTCTTTTATCTCTAGCACCTAGTTTATAGTAATCTCTTGATAAATGTTTGTTGCCTTGTCTCCAAGGCCAGCCCTCTGCTCATTACAGCACTTTGACTCTATGAAAGTGTTAGATTACTTTTTCTGGACTTTCCCTTTTGACTTAATTCAGTACCCATTTGCACATTCTATGTCAACAAACATTTGGTCTGTTCACCTGTGTATTTGGGAAATTCTGGGCCAAGAGACTGATTGGCAGGAAGTTAGATAATTGACAAAACAGAATGGCTAGGGACCCAGCTGTCCCTGGGAAGAAAACAAAAGGGAATAAATGAAGTTTATTGTTCCAATGGGAAAAGTTTGAGCTCTCCTCCTGATTGGGTGACCTGAAGCTAGATAGCTTACTTTTCTGGCCTTACTTTCCTTATCTTTAAAGGGAGGATATTGGACTCAGAAATCCTTTTTTTGGTTATGAAAATTTTATGATTTTGCTGGCAGTGGAAATCCTGGCTTTGTTATGATTCTTGTGACTAAAGGCAAGTCACTTCAACTATCTAGATCTCAATTTCTTCATCTATAAAAGGAGGGGAGGAGGGAATCTTTAAATACCTTGCCAACTAACTATAGAGCAGATTTCTCATCAAGAGAAAGAACCAGTTGGACTGGGAACAGATAAGTTTCAGATGAATGAACAGAGGCATTCAAGGACTGCCTGGCTAGAAGAGGGCAACAAGACAGCCTAGTCAGAAGTTAGAGACCAGACAGACCTGCTCTCAAGAGAGAGAGATATTCTGGGAAAGTTCCAGACATTAGGAAGAGACTGGCCAAATTTGTGGGGTGCTCAGAGGAAGTCCTCATAATGGCAAACAATAGTTAGAGAACCAGGCTGCACGAGGGCATCATGTCCTCCAATGGACTTTAGGCAAGTCTGCCAAGAGGGACTGGTTAGAATTCCTGGCAGGGGCTAAGTAGTCACTAAGTTGATCAGGTCACTAAGTCAAAAAACAGAAATGAAACATTTTCTCTGCCAGGCATTGTGCTTGTGCTAAACTCTGGGAATACCAAGAGGGGCAAAATAATGGTCCCTGCCCTCAAGGAACTCACATTCTAAGGAGGAGATAACATGCAACAACTATATATGAGATTTATACAGAGTAGAAGGAACGTATTCTCAGAGGGAAGGAGTAGTATTTCAGTAAAATGAAGAGAAAATCATATTTTAAAAAATATTTTTGTCCAATTACAAATTAAAACAATATTTTGTTTTTTTATTTAAGGGGCCACTAGGTGGCGCAATGAATAGAGAACAGGCCCTGGAGTCAGGAGTACCTGAGTTCGGATGTGACCTCAGACACTTAATAATTACTTAGCTGTGTGGCCTTGGGCAAGCCACTTAACCCCATTTGCCTTGCAAAAAAAACCCCTAAAAATAAAAAAAAAAACCTTTCAATTTCAAATTCTATCCCTTCCTCCCTCCCTCCCTCCCTTTCCTCCACTCTTTCCTCCTTGATATGTTAAGCAATCTAATATAGGTTAGACATGTGTAATCATGTAAAATACAAAATACTATATTTGGGAATTTGAGAGTGTTGGTAAAATTCTCAAAGAGATCAACTAGCATTTAGAATACTGATGCCTAGGGTATTGAGATATTAAGTGGATAATAATATTAGGGCAGAGTTATAACTAGAAGAGGGCAACGAGGGCTTTATCCAGAGCTCTGACATGGGGGCAGGTTTGGAGGGGGGTGGGAGGAGGAGGGGAGATTCATTCTCACAGTGGTTTTCTGGTCCCCTCTTGCTTATATTCTGAATGGCATATTTCCAGCTTACCCAACTCCTTTGTCCAACTCCTGAATGCCACCTGCACACCCATACTTGCCCTCGATACTGTAGTCCCCATCTACTGTCTCCTTCCTTCACTTTTGACCCCCATTCCTGAGAATATGGAATTCAGAAACACAAGCCAGACAGCCCATCCTCTCCCCTATAGTGACTGGACTCAACCTAGATGGGATATACTCTGCTAACAGAACCTCCTTGAGAGCACTGGTCCTGGAGCCAGGAAGACCTGAGTATAAATCTGATCTCAGATATGTGATTACTTGCTAACTGTGTGACCTTGGGCAAGTCACTTAACCCGGAATGCCTCACATCTAGGGTCATCCCCAGTCATCCTGATCCATATCTGGCTACTAGACCCAGATGAATCCAGAGGAAAAAGTTAGACTGGTGTCTTACACAGCAACCTCTCACTCAAATCCAATTCACTTGCTTGTCATGGTATCACTTCCCTGATGTAATGGTCTTCTTCAAGATTGAAGGACAAATATCGTCAGAACTTCCCTGGGAGATGCCTGGCCGGTGTTCATTGCTTTCATTTTGTGAACCATCCTCCAAACTCCTTTCTACTCCAGTCCTGGATGAGAGAAAGGTGGGGAGACCTGAAGACAAAGGAAAGGAGGGCTAAAGGGAAGGAGTCAGTTTAGACTAGTTTTCTAGTTCATTACATTGATTGTGGGCATTTCTGGAAGAAGGAATGGGAGGAAGAAAAGTCTGGAGGAGAAAACCAAAGGAGAAACTAAGCAGTCAGTCAACCAACAAGTTTTTTTAAGTGCCTAAGTCTATACTAAGTGCTAGGGATACAAAGACAAAAAAAAAAAAAAAAGGCCCCTGTCCTCAAGGAATTTACAGTCTAATGAGGGAAACACCCTGTATATTTATATATCTATATAGATATAGATATAAATATGTATAGCTAGAGATAGATAGGTATAGAGATCTATATCTATATCTATATCTATATAATATATATATATATTATATATATATATATGCAATATACAAATTGAGACAGGAAGGCACTACAAACTGGGAAGACCTTGTCAAGTTACCACTGGCTTCCTTCAGCACTCAGTTCAAGTCCCACCTTCAGCAAGTGGCTTTTGCAAGTTTATCTCAGAGTCTAGAGGGTCACCTCTGAAGGTCATTCTCTCTTCCTCAGGACAACATTGCTACACAAGTCACAAATCTCTCTCTGGAATTCCAGTGTGTCCTAGCTGCCTTCTTATCTTTAGAAATTCATAAAATAAGTGGCTCCAATACCTTTACCTAAAATTCGGTCAAGGATTAAGGTTTTTTAATTGGGCCACATGGCTTCAGAGCAGTTTCTCACTATATGCTGAAAGAGCACCAAGATTCCCTAAGAATCCTGAAGAAAAATTGAAGAGATTGGGAGAAGGTGATTTAACCTTTTGGAAGATACCTCTGGTTTCTGGCTACTTGAAAAGGGTTCTATCTAACCACATAGTTAGCAGACCAGAACCAGTTACAGAATATCCACATTTGTTCCACAATCTTTTTGTGTTATCACAACTCTCCTAGCAGGAGCCTCCTCAGCCTCTCCATGTGGGGGAGTTGCAGCAACCAAGCAAGGTGATTCAGTCTTGTGTATGTGCCAGACTCCTAGGACATTTTTGTTCCCAGCTCTTAGCAGTGCCTGGCTCAGAAAACAATGAATGTTTTCTGGTTCCCTCCAGCTTCTTCTCCCTCTTTCTTCCCAACCCCTCTCTTCTTCTCTTCCCAACATATTCTCTCACACAGACATTCACATTCACTCATAAACATTTCTTCCCCAAATTTTAAGTGGAAAAATAAGGATCCTTGAAATCCATGGGGTTTTTTTTTCTCCTGGTTTTAGCTTCTGAGTTCTACTTGTGGTAGTCCCCACTGACCAAAGGAAAGATTTTTAGCGGCAGGTCTGTTTGAATGGTATGCTAATAAATGTTTAACAATCAGCTCTCTGAAGAAAAAATATACATGAAACACTTTTAATCATAATCTGCATTAACATTATCTCTATTACTTTCTTAAGCCCAGACAATCTACAATAAAATAAATTAAATACAGATTTGTAGTGCTTTCCATTTTTCCAAAGTATCAATGCTCACACTAAATATTTAACAATCAACTGTCATGAGCTGATTCAAGTTGGCTTTAGCATGCCCTTGATTGTAAAATCAAGTGGAACCCTTTAGAGAGGAGATCAGAACTGGAAGTTTGGTCTGAACTTGTGTTTTGGAGACAATGGACAGCAGAGAAAGCTTTTTTAAAAAAACTGAAAGTAAGGTTGGGTGTTGTCAGGGATCTCTTTTGATTATGTAACTTTAGAGAAATATGCTATGGTGTAAATGAGGGATTGGTAAACTGGAGCTCAAAGGCCAAATCTGACCCACATCAACCCACAAACTAAGAATTGCTCTTACATTTTTAAATAAAATAAAAATATATTAAATTTATGCAAAAAACTTTTATTAGCAACCCTTAGCATATTTATTACTTATTAAAAATTAATTATTAAAAAATTCTTAGTTTGCTAGATGTCTAGAAACAGATAGCAATCAATATGTGACCTTCAGGCTATAGTTTACCTTTGCAGAGCCTTAGTATAAATAGCTTCTTAAAAGATAGGAGATGTTTTGTGACTGGATTATCTTTCCTACTCATATAATTCTTGGAGAGATCAGTGAGGCTGAGTTTCTCCAATCTGGGATCTCATATAGGTGTTTCCCAGGAATATGCTGTTAATTGTTTAACTACTGACTTTCTGAAAACAGCATCCTCAACATACTTTTAAGCTTACTTCATTATTAGCATATATCTCCATCACTTTCTTAAGTCTAAACAATCAACAAAATCATGACTTGTAGCAATTGTAGACTTCTGGGGTATAAATGCTTCCACTAAAAAACAATCAGTTCTTGAGAAAAAGTTTGAGCTGGCTCCAGCTTGCTCTTAGTGTTTCCTTTCTCTGAGCTAATCTTTTGGATTATGAAATAAAATGGGGAGTGTCTTACCTTCTGTAATTTCCCTGGAAGAAGGAATTAGGGATAAAGATTCAGGAAGAATGTATCATAAATGCAGGCCAGTTCTCCAGGGGTCCCTCATTAGGGAGCTTATCATTTACTAGACTCATAATTGCAGAAATGAGAACTTCATCTTTTTAAAACTAAATTGTACCAATGTTGCTATATGGGAGCAAGACATGTAATAAAAGTTTCTGGAAACTAAAAATAATGATCATCCAGGGCCACAGGGAAATATATAACAGGTGTAAATAGATTGAATACATAACCAAAAAGGAATTTCAATGAAAGAGTAGTATATGTCATTAAGAGATTGTGTGATAATAAGAAAAGATGAATTACACATATGGTAAGAAAGTGGGTTGACAAATATATAGCAAGAGTATTCCTCATTCTGTCAGGAGAGAGCAAGGAAAACTTCCAGAATTTTTGGTTAGATACTATGGCAAATTTGTTGAGAGGATATTAATGTATTACAATCTGTATTGTTGGAAGGAACTTCTAAATCAATAAAATCCATTTGAGCATTCAAATTCTGGAAGCATTCTTTTGAAATATAGTATCTCTAGTTGTGGCTATTCTCTAAATCTATCTAGTCCAACCCATACATAAATAAGAATCCCCTATATAACATACCTGACAAGTTGTTCTTCAGCCCTTTCTTAAGGACTTGCAGTCCAGGACAATGATCTCCTGCCTTGTGAGGGAACCCCCTTTCCTTCTGGATAGCTCTCACCACTGGTCCAACTCCTTTGTTTTTCAGATAAAGGAATTTGAGACTCTGAGAAATTAAGTGACTTGTCTAAGATCATACAAGTAGTAAGAGATGGTATTCAAACTCAGGTCCTTAGACTTCAGATCCAGGGCTTTCCCCACTATTCAATGGGGCCTCTACTACAGTAACAACCCTATCTACCTAATATGACTGTGGAGAGGATTACATGAGAAATGTGTACACAGTTGTATTCATTTTATTCAGAAAAAGAAAACTATAAGTAAGTTATAGACTGTAAACAGTCTTCCCTACTTCCCCCTTCTCCTGTTGAGATATTGCTCAAACATGGTCATTAACATTACAGAAGCAAGTCACAATCACAGTTCTTCCTGGGAATGGTATGGGAGTTGTGGTCAGAAGGACATAGAAAGAAGCTCCTTCTTTTTGTCTTTTTTTTCTCATTGCTGTTTGAGGAGATGACCATCAATCCCAGTCAAGATCATCACCTCAGCTCTTTTAGCAGATAGGCATCAGTTCTCACTGTTTAATGGATGTGGCAGAAGGCATGAAGGTCAAGACTTTTGGAGAATTTCCCAGAAATGATGAAACATGAATGTACAGATGACCTACATGCTGCTCTCCATCCAGACATCCCATCTCCCATTTCCATGCCTTTGGACTGGCTATCCCCCATGCCTACAATACCTGTCCTCCTCACCTACACATCTGGAAAGCCCTGGCTTCCTCTGAAACCCAGCACCACCTTTAGCATGACCACTTTCCTGATCCCATCAGTTTCTAGCATACTTCCTCCTGACACAGAATCTATTTCGTACATATTATAATGGTGATGTGCAAGAACTGATTGTTAAACTTTCAGTGTGAGCATTTAAACCTTAGAATCTGTCGGTCACTGCAAATCAGGGCTTAATTTATTGTTCTGTTGATTATCTAGGGCAGTTTCAGTGAGCTTCTGACCACAGCACATTTTATACAAACTCCCAGTGAAAAGTGATGTTTACATTTTAAAATAAAGTTTTATTGGGGGCAGCTAGGTGATGCAGTGGGTAGAGCACCTACCCTGGAGTCAAATTCTGAGTTCAATCTGAGTTCAAATTCAATTGCAGATACTTAATAATTGCCTAGCTGTGTGGCCTTGGGCAAGTCACTTAACCCCATTACCTTAAATAAATAAAATTTAAAATGTATATTTAAAAATAAAGTTTTATTGTATTTAAAAATGTAAAAACCTTTCTTAGCACAAAGACTTTCCAAAACAAATGGTAGGTTGATATGACCCTTGGACAGTAGTTTGCTGATCCCCAGTCTATATTTGAAAGATTGTTAATAATACAGTTTAAAGTTAAAAGTGTATGTGTAGGGGCAGCTAGGTGGCGTAGTGGATAAAGCACCGGCCTTGGAGTCAGGAGTACCTGGCTTCAAATCTGATCTCAGACACTTAATAATTACCTAGCTGTGTGGCCTTGGGCAAGCCATTTAACCCCATTTGCCTTGCAAAAACAAAAAAAAAACCAAAAAAGTTTATGTGTACTCTTTTTTTCCCAGTTGTTAAGCATTATCTATACATATGTATATGTATATATAAATATATATATATACGTTCATCCCGATTTATATACTTGCATCTCTGATTCATATATTACATATATGAAGTTAGATAGATCACTTCATCTATTGATTGATAGATAGAGTTGTCTCTCCCATTAGAATATAAATTTCTTGGGGCAGCTAGGTGGCATAGTAGATAGAGCACTGGCCCTGAAGTCAGGAGTGCCTGAGTTCATATCCGACCTCAGACACTTAATAATTACCTAGCTGTGTGGCCTTGAGCGAGCCACTTAACCCCATTGCCTTTCAAAAAAAACTAAAAAAAGAATATAAATTTCTTGAGGGCAAGCATTGTCACTTTTATCTCTGTATGCCCAATAAATATTTGCACAGTTCAGGGCAATTAGTAAGTGAGCAGCATATTCATTGATTTTCCTAAGATAGGAAAAAATGAAAAGAGTGGTTAAGGAGAGGAAATATGGCTATTGGATTGTGAATAGGGGTAGGAATATATGGTATTTGAATTTTGTATATGTGTGTATATTATATAATTTTGATAAAGTCGTAGGAGACACCTTATTGGAAAATAGATAGCCTTTTTGGTAACATTTTATTCTAATCAATAATTCTAGTAAAAAACGAAGCAAAACAAAACAACAGTAAACAGAGTGAGGGCTTGTATTCTTAATCTTTTATCTAAGTCTTTCATTTAATTTTAAGACTATAAAAATGTGGTCTACTGTGAAATATTGTGTTTGAAGGATTGCCTATTTTACTGCTAGCTCTTATAATTTTTTTTTTAGGTTTTTGTAAGGCAAATGGGGTTAAGTGGCTTGCCCAAGGCCACACAGTTAGGTAATTATTAAATGTCTGAGGTTGGATTTGAACCCAGGTACTCTTGAATCCAGGGCCGGTGCTTTCCCACTGCACCACCTAGCCACCCCTAGCTCTTATAATTAATAAAAATAATATAATAATAATGAATTCAGTATACATGTTTTTTAAATTCTAATTGAATTTAACTTTCTTGAAATTGATAACCATTTCTTATTTTATCTTTGTAGCTTCCTTGGTGAATATATATTTGAATAAACTAAATCTCTCTGTGCCTCACTTTCTGTTAATGAATCATAAGAATAAAGAATCATAAGATTTAGAGCTAAAAAGAGAGAATGACTCCCTCAGGAGAATATGCTTGAAGATCACTGCTCTCCATGGCTATTCATTATCTGAGGTGGTTAAGTATTAAGTGTCTGAGGTCAAGTTTGAACTCAGGTCCTCCTGACTCAAAGGCCAGTGCTCTATTCACTGTATCGCCTATCTGCCCCAAGAACTAAATCAATGTACAGTCTTGCAGAGTGATTGTGTATAAAAGAGGAGATCGATAGAATTGGAAGGTTCCATAGTTGTCAGAGATCTCTGAAGTGGTCTAATCCAAAGCATGAATTGGAGCCTTCTTCAGCATTCCTGGAAAGTGAGGATCAACTCTCCACTAGAGAATTTCTGCTGAAGGGAAGACTATTTCCCAAAGTAGCCCATTGTACAGTTCTTTGGGAAATCCATGTTTATATTAAACTAAAAAACTCATAAATATTAAGCCAAGAAGTTCCTGTGACATCTACCCATTGGTCCTAGTTCCTTCCTCCAATGCCAAGCCAAATAAATAAATAAGTCCTCTTTCACATGACAACCCATTGAATATTTGATGATAGTGCTCATGCTACCATTGTTTTCTCCAGGCTAAACATTATCAGTTCCTTCAATTGAACTGCATGTGGCATAGTGTCAAGTTCTCAGACCCCCTCTCTTAGTTTGACAATAAAATATTTTTTTTTCCAAACTGAAAATAATATTCCAAATAGTGTCTGAGTAAGGCAGAGGATAGTGGGTATATCACCACCCCAAATCTCCACTATCCCTCTCCATTCTGAATACTATGCCTTTCAATAGAATATAAGATTGTTATTGTTGTTTGTTCGTTTCACATATTTCCACTCTCCCATGACACTATCTAGGGTTTTCTTGGCAAAAATATTGGAGTGTTTTGCCATTTCCTTCTCCAGCTCATTTTATAGATTAAAAAAAACTGATGCAAACAGGCATAAGTGACTTGCTCAGGGTCATTTAACTAGTAAGTGTTTGAAGTAAAATTTGAACTCAGATCTTCATTACTCCTGGCCAGTTCTTAATTCACTGAACTGAGCTGCCATAATATAAGATAATATAGCACTATCAGCCTCCATGCTATACTGTTGACTCCTGATGCTAGTATTATTTTGTATTTATTTACAAATATACAAATTAAGTCCTTCACACATTCCAGTCCAAGAGAACATAAACCCTTTAAAGACAGGGACTTTTTTTTGTTTGTATTCATATTTATAGTTTCTGTATCAGTTAGGTAGATCAAAAAGATTAGAGTGCTGGCCTGGAATCAGAAGACTCATCTTTGTGAGTTCAAGTCAGGCCTCAGAGACTTCCTAGCTATGTGACCCTGGGCAAGTCACTTTACCCTGTTTTCCATGGTTTCCTCATGTGTAAAATGAACTGGGACAAGAAAATGGCAAACCAATAGTTTTGCCAAAAAAAAAAAAACCAATCTTAAATGGGATCACAAAGAGTCAGACATGACTAAAAACTGAACAAGCACACGTGAAGTTGATTTTAGAACCCAAGTTTAGAACTTTAAATATATATTTATCTACATTAAATTGCACCTAATTCAATTCACCCTTCATTCTAGTTCATAATGATCTTTGAAGATCTAGATTCTGTCATCCAATATATTTATTACCTATGTCCAGAGATTTGAAGCCAATTTCAAACAGGCTCATTTTTAAATTTTCAGAGTGATCTCAGAAATCGGCAAATACTACAAATCAAAGCTTGATTTATTGTTTTATTGATTATGCTTTTAAAAGTGACAGAGAAAATGTTACTAATTCAAATTAATCTTAAAAGTATTTCATGCATAATTTTTTCAGAAAACTATTTATCTCTAATACAGAATGCGTTTATTTTTCCTCCGATTATTTTTTATTTTTCTCAATTACATCCAAAAACAATTTTAACACTGATTTTTCCAAAAATTGAGTTCCTTTAAAGGTCTCTTTAAGTTCTACCAATGGATTATAAATTTAGGCCTGGGAGTGGCCATAGAGGTCCTTGAGTCCAACATCTTCAAATCCTGATTGCCACCAATTAACTGTATGATCTTTGGTGAATCACTACTCTGAATCTAGGTTCATTTATCTATAAAATAAGGATAAGAGTTTTTTGGCGAGACCAAGCAAGAGATAATTTTAATAAAATAAGGGAAATGAAACTAAGTTCCCTTAATTCCAACAAACTTTGGGAAAACCTCTATATTGAGGTGAACTCAAGGAATGGACATGTTAAACAAAAAAATCAAACAAAAAGCCTTTCCTTTTAGTACCTGAGGTCAAGATGTCAACCCATGGGAAATATCCCTTTGATAAAAAGTTGGCAACCTCAAAAGTGAACTGAAAGGAACCCATTTCAAGATAGAAAACCAGAAAGAATTGCAATCAGAAAGGAAACAGTGTCCTGAGAGGACAAGAGACTACTAGTCATTCATCTGCAAACCAAATAGACTTGCAATGCTAGCAAGGTATTATGTTGGGAGAAAGTAGAGGTGGGGTGGTGGTGGTAGGCTAATTTTTCTTTCCGTAGTTCTTTAGTGGAGTAAAATTGCCTGTCATTTTGTGGTCAGAACTCTTGCAAAGGTGGAATCAATATGAGACTTCTGAACTTCTCCCTTCAGGAGAAAGATGTTTCCAGAATTTTGGTTGTAGTCTTTGAGATAGTTAGCAGAAAAATACCACCACCACCATCTCATTCCACCAAAGTGGTCAGGTCCATAATGCCACAGATACTCCATCACCAGGGTTAAAATCTTTAGGAGTGTTCTAAGTAACACTTATGTTCCCACTACACCTGACCACAAAAGTTACTTTCTCAGGCTCACAATCCTCAGAAAAAAAGAGGGCACAGGTTCTCTCTGTTCAACCCTTCCCCTTTTTCTGCCAAGGGGAGGGCACCCAAGCCATTACTGAATCTTCAGGTATTGCATTTGGAAATAGTATATTCAGCCAAGGAAAGGAAAACTAAAAGCAACTTTGGGTAACTCCTCCCTGATTCCCTCACCCAAGCCATGTGAGACCAAGGCAACATGGGCTCAAAGCCAGAAGCTGCTGTTAGTATGGAGGAAATCCCCAGGATATTGTATCTTGTGACAAAATCATCTCATTAATCATCAACCCTGTAATATGATCTCCCATCTCATAAAAAGGGTTCCTGCACTAAACTCTATAGAACCTCATCCAACTGAGCTACAGTTACCAGATTTCCCTAATCCCAAAACCTAGACAGACTCCTTCAAGTGACCCCAGTGGGGTGCAGAAATTATGGGCAGTATCTTCAGTCAAGAAACTGGTAAGTAGCTTTTTAAAGGAGCCTGCTAACTTATAGTACTTTGAATCAGCTAGGGACAGGGATAGAGGTTGAGGTTTAGAGGAATGACACATTGAAAGTAACTCCACATTTGAGTATAAGAACTGGAGAAAAAACTTTCAGAAGAGGAATTTTAATTCATTATAAAGGGCACTGGATTGTGAATTTGAGAATCTGGGTTTGAATCTTGACTCTGCTACCAATTAACTGAATGACTGGGTCTCAGTTTGTTTATCTGTCAAATGAGGATAAAAGTTTTTTAGATGAGGCCCAAACAAGAGATAATTTTAATAAAATAAAAATAGAAAGTTAAAGATAAGAACTTTACAAACTGTGAATTGCTAAATGCATAAATATATAGTTCTGTTTCTATTGCATCATTTAGAGATGCCCTACTGTGGTAGTAAGTATTGAAGCAGAAAGAAGAATAACCATCATCTCCCGGGGATTCTGTGGAGGGTATTATTGCAAGGTGGGAATGGTTTCACTAGATGAGTTCTGAAGTAATTCCCAATTCTTTAAAAACCAGGATGTTATGATTAGAGAGGTTAATTAACTTTAGACAAGCCCAGTTGAAGATGACAGGTGGAAATAAAGGCAAATGATGTTATCAGTTTCGTTTGGGTTTTTTTGGACAGGAGATAAAGGATATTCTTTTTCACCATTATATTCAATGGTTAATAGACATTCCCTCTAATTACAGCTACCTAAACAAACTTGGAGTTTTGTCTCCGTTTGTCCCATACATATGATAACTTTCTTGAAACTGCTGATCAATCACTGAATTAAAATGTGATTGTATTCATCCAGATATCCCTCTTCAATATTGCCACTATCCAGTAAGCCTGCTATTAACTAGCAACAGTAATAACTGTAACTATGTTTGGCTTTCCTTCAGAAGGTTGCTATGTTGGCTTGAAAACAATCTTAATTCCAGAATAGAAAAAGAAAGTAGACACAGACCAGTAGAAAAAGCTACTAATAACATTTCATTTCACCTCTTGAGTTCCATGGATCAAAGTGAAATGGTGAAAGATTGGCATGAACTGGTAGCTTTTATTGTCTGCCAGGCTATTCAATATCATGTGTATGTATGTTAAGTGGAGTTCCTTTACCAGTGATGTCATCAATTGGAATAACACTCCATTGTGCATTGAATGTTGAATATGTGTTTAAAGCATTATCAGGATCAAGTTTTGGGGTTGTCATATTTTTTTTAGGGTAGGGTAGGGGTACAATGGTGGCAGTGACAATGGTAGCAAATGAATGATATTCTGGGCTTAAAATTGAGGGAATCTGGCTTAAATCCTGCATCTGACACTTGCGAGCTATGTGACCATAGATCAATCACAATCTCTCTGTGCCTTAGTGACATCATCTGTAAACTGAAGGAGTTGGGCCAGAAAACTCATGAGCTCCTCCTTTCTATCTATAGATTTATGGTAGCATGGTGGTTCAGGAAGACTCATCTTCCTGAATTCAAATTCATTCTCAGATGCTTAGTAGCTGTGTGATCCTAGGCAAGTCATTTAATTCTGTTTGTCTCAGTTTCCTCATCTGTGATATAAGCTGTAGAAGGAAATTTCAAACCACTCCAGTATTTTTGTCAAGAAAATCTCAAATGGGATCATAAAGAATTAGATAAAAAAACAATAAAAAAGGGTCTACTAAGTCATAGATAGGATCTGCATTTGGTCATAAATTTAAAGCTGGAAGTGACTTTAGAAGTTATGTAGTTGGGGGCGGCTAGGAGGCGCCTTGGAGTCAGGAGTACCTGGGTTCAAATCCAGTCTCAGACATTTAATAATTACCTAGCTGTGTGGCCTTGGGCAAGCCACTTAACCCCATTGCTTTGCAAAAACCTTAAAAAAAAAAGTTATGTAGTCCACTTCACAGATGAGTAAATTGAGGTCCCCAGATCTTAAATGATTGATCCTTGGTCACATTAACTGACCTGGCCTAAGATAAGATTCAACTTATGTCTTCCTGCCTCCAAGGCTGGTGCTCTGTCATGATATCTCTGATGGAAGGCATTTTCTACAATGAAAGTTCTGAATTCCTACCTGGGAATTCCAGAAATCAAAGGTCCTTATGTATTTGCCTATTCAAATACATAATGACTGGTGAGAAGGATAAGGACTTTAAAAGGGAAGTTGATAGTAAGAAAAAAGGTTTGGGACAATAAGGCCAAGAGAAACATAACTTGGCACACCATACATAGCAAAGCCATGCAGCAGGGAGTATGTTTTTAATAGGATTCCAACCTCTTTTTGCATTTGTCTGGGGAAAACTGATCAGATGAAAATTTGTGTATTGCAGAAGGAAAATCATTCTCATATCAGATTAACTTAGAAATGGGGTCAAATGGGGGAAAAGGAGAATTCTCTATTTTCTATGCTTATCTATATTCTATGCTTATCTCTGCTATTGCTTATAAAGCAGGTGACTCTTACCAGGCAACGTTCTGAAGCAGAGGAACTGGGTGTCAAGAAAACAGCTCTGCTACTAACTAGCTTCATTATCTTAGTAAAGTCAGCTTACATATTCCTTGGATCCTTCATTTGTATTAAAGTCTCTTCTAGTTCTAAATCTCTAAGAGTTCTTATAATTAAAAAAAAAGAATATGTGATTCTCTATGTCTCAGTTCTTGCTTCTGAACTTGGGACTATGGAACTATCATCTATGCTGAAACCTCTTCAGTTAAAAAAGACTGCTTACTGTTTCACTTATCATTCTTGTTACTTTAGGTGACTATAAATGGAACAAACAGTGGGAGAATAGGAACCATGAAGTCAGGGTCCACAATTCTTACTGCTCCACTGGAGTATGTGGGTTAGTTTGCATGGAGTCTAAATTTCTCCAACTACCTTCTTTCTGTCATGTTCACTTTTTTCCCTGAACTAGTTTCTGCTCTCAAATGAACTCAATCAACGCTTCCATTGTTAGTGATTATGAATATTTTTTTATTGTTTAAAAAATCTTACTGATATCTTTTAAAAATCACCATAGTTTTTCTCCCTATCGCTTTCTTATCCTTCTCAGATAACCATTCTATATAACAAATAGTATTTTTTTTTAGGTTTTTGTAAGGCAAACGGGGTTAAGTGGTTTGCCCAAGGCCACACAGCTAGGTAATTAAGTGTCTGAAGTCGGATTTGAACCCAGGTACTCCTGACTCCAGGGCTGGTGCTTTATCCACTGCGCTACCTAGCCATCCCCATTTTTTAATTTATTATGGTTGTTCTTTCCATTTACATTGCTGGAGTCATTGTGTACAGCCTTGGCTCTGCTTACTTTACTCTATTCAGTCAATTCATGTAGATCTGTCCAAGCTTCTCTCTATTCATTAATTTTGTCATTTCTTATAACTCAATAATATTAAATTATTTTTAAGCATTAAATCAAAGGGCTATTTGCATAAGACTCTCCTCATTGGTGGAAATAAATTACTCAAAGCTCTGGTCTTCTGGGAGGGCAGATTTGGTGAGAGATGGAATAGAGATCCTGGTCATCTGGCTTTCAGCTCCAAGACAGAAGACATGAAGTTTCAATTCCCTTCAACTTCCTAAAGAGTAAGAAAAATTCTGGAAAGAAATCAACTTATAGAGGATCTAAGGATCTCTCTTCCTTATAACTCTCATCAATTCTGCCCCTCACACAGTGAGCAGAACTCTTTCCCATAGTACTGACTAATCATTCTCCACCAATAAGAAGAGTCTTATAGCAAATGGCCCTTTGAGCCAACAGTTAAACATTCACATCCACAATTTGTTTAGTTGTTCCCAATTCAATCCCAAGTATTTATTGAAAATCTGCCATATGTCTATTTAGCACTACATTAGACTCCATGGGGAAAGACTGAAGAAATATAAACCAGAGTCTTTCCACTTTAAAGAGTTTAGTCTAGTGTGTGTGTGGTGAGGGCATTAGGGAGGAAGGGAGAAGGGAAAAGAGAATGACAGAACAAATGTGACTTTAAAAATGAAGCTATGAGGGACAGCTAGGTGGCGCAGTGGATACAGCACCAGCCCTGGAGTCAGGAGTATGTGAGTTCAAATCCAACCTCATACACTTAAATAATTACCTAGCTCGGTGGCCTTGGGCAAGCCACTTAACTCCATTGCCTTACAAAAAAAAAACTCCAAACCTTAAAAAAATTAAAAAAAAATAAAGCTATGAGATATGGACTCTAAATGTAGTAGAATTAAGAAAAAATCAACATGGGCTAGACTAGTTCATGGGCTTCATGAAAGAGGTGGAGTATGAACAGGAACTTTTAAGGATAAATAGATAGGAGCTGGGCAGCTAGGTAGCATGTTGGATGGAATGCTAGGCCTGAAGTCAGGAAGACTCTCATCTTCCCAAGTTCAAATCTGACCTTAGATACTCAGTACCTGTGTGAGCCTGGGGAAGTCACTTAACCCTATTTGCCTCAGTTTCCTCATCTGTAAAATAATCTGAAAAAGGAAATTGCAAACCATTCAGTTACTTTGTCAAGAAAACTCCAAATGGGGTCACAAAGAGTTGAATAGGACTGAACAACAACATCAGGAAAGATAGGAGCTAACTAGGAGGCTGAATGACAAAATTGGGGATTATATGTAGATTTTTTGGAGATGCAAGGAAAGAATAAAAAAATGGATGAATAACACTATATGATGCCTTTGTGAACCTCAAAAACCAGTTGACTGCTCTCACTAGCACCTATGAGTTGGGGCTTTCTGAAACATCACTTGAAGAGATCAAATTCCAGTGTCTCTCAGGGTACAGATTTTGGTTGGGATCCTAGATCACCTTGTAAATCCTTGTGAATTTGATCTTTCCCATTTCTCCTCTGAGCGTCAGACATGGGACCTACCAGTCAGTCAAATATAACACTTGTACAGCTAAGGAAACTGAGACAAATGAGGTTAAGTAACCTGCCCAGGGCCATACAGCTAGTAAGTTTCTGAGCCCAGATCTGAACTAGAGAAGGCCTAGCACTCTATCCTTTGCTTTACCTAGCTGCCTTCTTATAGGCAAATAGAGGAAGAAAAGGAATTTACCTCAAGGAATTTGTATTCTAATACAGAAAAACACACTTCAAAGGGAGATAAAAAGGAATGGAATGGGGAGGATGGTGAAAAGATGGAATTCATGCCAATACTTGTAGAGAAAAATCTGGAGACATAAAGAATGAAGACACAGCTAGTTTAGGTACTTTTATGAAAATGGGGGTTCTGAGAGGGGCCTGGAAATCAGAGGAAGGGGCCTGGGGGACTGTACTTCAGTATCAGAAGGCCAGGGGAGAAGTTCTAGGGTGAGAACAATACTTTGGCTGCCCACTCTCTACTTGACCTTCTTCCAGTTGAAAGTTTAAAATTAGCTCCCCTCCTTAAGGGGAGAAGCAACAGATTCAAAGCTGGGATCTCCAGTCAATAAGAGTTGGTAAACATCTCTAAGACTGAAGCTGTGCTTGACCTCTAAGGGCTAACATTCTGACCTAGAAGCCAGCAGCCAGCCTTCTCACCACCAGGTGAAACCTTTTTGTCCACTGGCTGGGGTCACTGAGTTTGGTCACTCTCCTCTATCCTCAATTGAGAACACTGGTCCAAGTTTCAGACAACCTCAATGAGTCAGCATCCTGTAACGAATTCTTTGAAATCAAAGCTTTATTCTCAGGTTGGGAAAGAGGACAGAATTTCCCCTCACTTGATCCCCTTCCTGAGGGATATTGGAACAGAATGCTTAGTATTGCTTAGTCACAGAGTTTGGCCAAGGTAGAGGGTTGTCATATCTGCTCCATTCTCTCAATTTTTAAAGTGAAATTGAACCTTGTCAGGATAAATACCCAGAAAATCCCCACTGTGGAAGCCTAATTGTCACTCTTTGCCTCCAGGATTTGAGGTTCTTGAGTTTAAGTTCCTTCAAAAGAAAGGAAGGGAGCAGCTAGGTGGCAGATGGATAGAGCACTGGCCCTGGAGTCATGAGGGCCTGAATTCAAATCCAACCTCAGACACTTAATAATTACCCAATTACCTTGAACAAGTCACTTAACCCTATTGCCTTGCAAAAACCAAAATAAAAAATAAGGGAAGGAAGAAATGGGGGAAAATTAGGTAGTTCAATGGAAAGAGTGCTGACCCTGAAGTCAGGGGATCTGAGTTCAAATCCTGCCTCAGATACTTACTAGTTGTCTGACCCTAAGCAAATCACTTAATCCAGATTACTTCAAAAGAAAAAATGAAGGAAGAAATGGTCAACTTAATAGTAACAGCTTTGTGTATTCTCATTGGAAATTCCTTTTAAGAGATAGGAATTGTTTATGTTCATCATCTCTCCCTCTAACATACTAGATAATCCTTGAAAGTTGGGATTATGTCTTATTGATCTTTGTTTCTCTTTCATTCCTAGCACAGTGTTCCTGAACATAAGGGATGCTTAATAAATATTTCTTGAGTTGAATTGTCTTTCAGGTCAGATGATCTATGTGACCTTTCACAAATCACTTTCCCTCTTCAATCTTCAATTCCCTCAATTGTAAATGAAGGGATTGGGCTCTTTTATCTCTAAATCTCCAATTGTTTCATAATAACACTTTAAGAAACAGTATGGTCTAGTGATTAATGAACTAAACTTGGAATCAGGCAATGAGAGTTCAAGGTTCTTCTGCCCCAAATGCTTATTGTAATCCCAAGGGCAAGTCCCTTAATTTCCCAGAGTTTTGAGTTCCTCATCTGTAAAGTTAGGGAAGCGGTATTTTATTCATACTACCAGCTTTATAGGGTTGTCTTGAAGAAGACACTTTGAAAATCTGGAAGCACTATAGAGATATGTTATAATATAAATATAATAATATAATATATCATGTCATTTTAAAATATATTGATATAATATATTATAATATAAATCTGATATTATTCTAAGAATGATAATAGTTTACAAATTCAACTTTAGAAATACAACTTTTAAAACACTTCCATTCACAATAGATCACAACACTGAGATATATAAGACAGGTATATGGTTATATCCCCCTTTTATGAATGAGAAAATTATGACCCAGAGAAATTGTGATTTATCTCTAGACGAACCAGTTAATAGGTAGGAGGACTGAGACTAGAACTCAGGTGTTCTGTTTTACTATCCCACCAATATGTTTTCAAATGTAACCCAGTGCTTCTAACTGAAGGAGTCTTGACATGTCCGGGGGGGAATGAAAAGAGGAATGGGAGAAGTAATGGGAATAATTTTGAAATCCCAGGGTGCAGACAAGTCCAGAGACAGTCCTGAAGACATCAGTTTTTCTGGCACCCAGATGACTGAAAGAAGGCAAGAATTGCAATCATTTATGTGGGCATCTGGCCATCAATCTCTGATCACACGGAAAGCTGAGTCCTGGCCAAGTTTATTCACTCAGCTCCATAGTACAGGCCAAGTCTTTCAGTTTCAATGGCTAGTGGTAAAATAAATCCCCTTTCCATCAGCTTTTTTTTTCCCTTAGAGACACTCCAACTACAGATGGTCTTGACTGATAATTAATGTGGAAAAGAGGTTTCCTATCTCGTGATAGAATTGAGGAAAAGGAGGGGATCTTGGCTCTGGATTTTAATAGATACTGAACTTCAATAAAGCATGAAGTAACATGAAAGCCAAGGAACTTCCTTTGAGGCACTAGTAGAAGGGGATCACAAGATAGAACTTTCCTGTTTGTCACATGACCCCCTTTAGCAATTCCCTGATAATCCTTTATAGCCTCAACTCAAGCCCAAAGCATCGCCAGACCTTAGATTCTTTGAGGCTGACCAGATCCCTGGATGTAGTACCCTCATCCATTGGGACTCCATTTTGCCTGACTGCATTCATCACCACCTTCACTCCCCCTATATGGAGCCCTAGAGTTGACAAAGGGTTTGGTATAAGCAGCTGATTGAAAATAATTGGTTACAGATCCTGTAGGATCTGCATAGGGACTTTCTTCCTCTATTGTTTTTTTGGCCAGGCAATGAGGTTGAGTGACTTGGCCAAGGTCACACAGCTAGGTAATTAGTAAGTGTCTGAGGTCAGATTTGAACTCAGGTACTCCTGACTCCAGGGCAGGTGTTCCATTCACTGAGCCACCTAGCTGCCCCTTCCCCTACTGTTTTAAAGGGGGTTATTATTGATGTGCACTCAAGAGCATTTTTAGAAATTTAGGAAAGGTATTAGAAATAGAAATAGAAAATAGAAAATTTGAAAATTAGAAAATAGAATGATCTGGTACTGTCTGGACCTCAACATTCATTTTGCAAAACAAATTATAGAAACATAGAATGTTAGAATTGATAAAAAGGTTAGAGCAATGCTGTATTAGAGAGCACAAAAATTTCATACATGTCCAGAAGGAAATGATGGGAATAGGAACTTGGATTCTATCCTAGGGGTGGAGAAGAGGAGATATAAATAAAGGAATGAATAAAAACAGAATAAAGCATTGATCAAACACCTCTGTTTGCTTAGCATTGTGCTTAGTATGGGGAATAGAAATAATAATAATAATAATAAATAATAATAATAATGTTTATCCTTCATTCTCCAAGAAGACCACAAGATCAGGGAGGTGATGCCATGACAAGCACATGAATTGGATTTGAGTGAGGGGGACTGTGCTAAGTCACTAACCTTACTCTCTTCTCCAGAGCCATATGGGTCCAGTGACCAGATAAGAATCATGATGACTGGAGTTGGCCTTGGATGTGAGGCAATCAGGGTAAAGTGACTCATCCAAGGTCACACAGCTAGTACCAGAGGCTGAATTCAAATTCCTGTCCTCCTGATTCCAAGGCCAGGTTCCTCTATCCACTGCATCATCTAGCTGCCCCAGGGAATAGAAATACTAAATTGAGAAACACCCTGCCTTCTAAAAAGGGTGGAAAACACACCTAGGGAAATGTGATCCAGAAGTATTTTGATCTGGTAAATCACAGGAGTGATGAGTAGAGCTACAAGGGAGTTGATAGGCATTATCCAGGAGCAATGGCAGTATTGATTTGATTATGGTTCCAGAGCTTGAAATCTTTCAGTTGAGACTGATGGAAGAGGAAAGAACATAAAAAGGTGGGTAGCAAGATAACCAGGGGGAATGTGAAGCATTGTTTAGACCCTCAAGACATAATACACCAAGTAACTCTTTTACCAGATAAGACTTCGCCAGACAGCAAGTTCTAAAACTGTGAGATTTTTTTATTTAAATTTTGATAATTCAATTTTGTAGAATTTTGAGTTCTAAGCAATTATTGAGAAGCAACCTATTTGCTTATCTTTCCTTTTATGCTAAGAGCACATTGGTAATCCTGGCCATGCCTTCCCTCTTCCTCTCTCTTTTCCTGGAGAAATGAGCTCCAATTCAGCTCCCCCCTTACTCCTGTCATCCCCTACAAACAAAACGGAAGCAACCTTCACAGACTTCTCCCCAGATCTTATGGATTGGACTAGCACATGATGAGTCCATCCCCTAAGTCCTAGGAGTAACTAACTCTTCAGCCTATTTAATTGAATATCTTAATTTCCTGTATTATTTTTACCTCATGAATTACAAAGATAATTAAAAAGGCACATTTTGTGTTGTTGGCTCTAGTTCTTATTGTTTGCCCTAGCAGTGGTTACCCTGGCACCAAAATTACTAGTTATATCTCTGCTTGAGAGGTCATCTAGTCTAAATGCTTCTTTGTTCGTGGAAGAACACTCAAGCCCAGTGAGGTAGAGCTGAGTCAAGGTCACAAAGCTAATTAGTTGGTAACTCAGCAAGGATAAGAACTCAGGTTTCCCAATTCTCAGCCTTATGGTCTTTCAACTACATGCTGTCTTTCTGGGAACTAGTTTTGATTCTCCTAAGTGAATCAAAATCTCTCTCCCTCTACTCCCACTCCCCCAAAAGCATTCATTCATTCATTTACCAGAAATTTATTGAGCATCTTGCCTTAACACATGCCTTGCCCAGGAAAGGATGAGGTCTTACAAGGATGTACAAGACAGAGCCTTGTCCTTTCTTCTCAAAGAAGACAATGACACCAGGGAGGTGATGTCATGACATGCACATGAATTGGATTTGAGGGGGGGGGGGGCTGTGCTGAGTTACCAGTCTCACTTTCTCCTCCAAAGTCATCTGCATCCAGTGGTCTGATATGAATCAGGACAATTGGAGATGGCCCAGGATATGAGACAATCAGGATTAAGTGACTTGCTCAAGGTCACATAATTAGTGTCAAGTATCTGAGGTCACATTCGAACTCAGGCCTTCCTGACTCCAAAGTCAGTGCTCTGTCCACTGGGTCACCCCTTGGTGGCCTCCTGGTGGTGAAAAAGCAGATGTCTTGGTGAAAAGAGATGTCCAGACAGTCATCTTTAGGTAGAGTATACTCTATTGACTTGATTTTAATAGCTTGAAGATGATGAAAACTGCCCTGAAAATTTAAGGGAAAAGAATGGTAAAATTGATTCTCTTTTGGAATAAAGGCTTTTTTTTTTGGTCCTAACACCAATCGTGAATTTTTTTTCAGAATACCCTAAATCGAAGATGACTTTGGAGCCACTCTGTTTCCATTCGGAAGCCAAGGGCAAGCAAATCCTGCTGAGTGACTGCTATTCCAAGGCAGAGAGGATGTCTACCTTTCTTGATGGCATTGTCTTTACCAACCGACCAGTAAAACCTTATGAAATAATAACCCTCAGGATCCTGAAGACAGAGGATAGATGGATTGGGGGGCTTCGAGTAGGGTTCACATGCCTGAATCCCTCAAATGTCAACCCTTGTAGCCTGCCCCCTTTCATCTGTCCTGATCTAATACACCAGTCTCCCACTTGGGCAGCTGTCGTGCCTGATCGGTTCATTAAGACTGGAGATTTTGTCCACTTCTGGGTAAACAACTCAGGAGAAGTCTTCTTGAAGACCAATGAGGAAAAAAAGTTTCTGATATGTGACGGAGTGACTATGGACTTTCCTGTTTGGGCAGTGATAGATGTCTACGGAACTACAAAAGCTGTGGAGCTGCTTGGTGAGTCCATGAATTCTTGAATAGTGGGGAGGATGGAGGGGAGAGGGAAGGGAGTGGGCTCCTGTTGGATTGGGTGCAAGTTTTCATTTTTCAAGGTTGTTCACTTATTCAGCATAGTGACAGCTAGATGGCACAGAAGTTAGGCTACTGGACTTAAAGGTACCTGAGTTCAAATCCTAGCGCAGACATATAGTCATGTGACCTTGGACAAGTCAACCTCTCCTATCTCCTCAGTTGTAAAATATTTCAATTTCAATTTTAATTCAATTTAACAAACATTAATTAAGCTACTTCTAAGTAGTAGGCAGTGTGCTTAACACAGGGGAATACAAAAAAGAGTCAAAAGACAATCTCTGCCCTTAAGTCGCTTACAATCTAATGGTAGTGACAACATGCAAGCAGATTTATTCAAATTGAATCGCACAGGATAAATAGGAAATAATAGACACAGGAAAGCACTCAAGTAAAGAGGGGTTGGGGAAAGCTTCCCTTAAGAGTTGGGATTTTAGTTGGGATTTCAAGGAAGCCAAGGAGGTTCAGAGTTGGTGGAAGGAGAGCATTCCAGGCCAGGAGGCCAGCCAGAGCATGACAACAACAACCTCCCAGGGTTGTGCTAAGGACCAAAGAGATGGCATTTTAAAGTAAATCTTAAAGCACCATGCAAATGATAGCGATTCTAGTTACCAGTCTCTCCTTATGCCACCCCCCAGCTGAGGCCTCTAAGTTGGGGGGGGAGCCCAGAGAAGAAGACTGAACCCTAATAAAATCCCTTCTAGGTTAGTAGGCAGTAGTAGGCAGTTCTAGGATCTATTGAGTGGGATGGTTTCTCTTTGCTTGTGGCATCTTTCTATGTAGAAGGAAGAGTTCTTAAGATCAAATATTGGGCAAGTATAACCTTTATCAGATTGCTTTCTGGCTCAGGGAAGGGGGAGGGATGGGGAGAGATAAAATGTGGAACCCAAAAGTTAAAAAAAAAGCAACAGATGTTAAAAATTATTTCTATATGTAATTGGGGTGGGGAATAAGATATTATTAAAAATAAATTTGGGGGGGGACAGCTAGATGGTGAAGTAGATAGAGAGCCAGTCCAGGAGTCAGAGAGATCTAAATTCAAATTTAGCCTCAGATACTTGATCTTTACTAACCTTAGGCAAGTCCCTTACCGCAACTGCCCCACAAAGTAAATAAAATTTAAATAGAAAACTGAATGTAGTAGTTAAGAAAAAAGGCTGACTAGGACAATTTGAAATCTGGAGATTAATGCTATTTCCTATGTGCTGAGGTTTCTGTTGCAGGGGGGACATGGGCCAAATACCTGATTCCCTAAAAGAAAAGTGAAAGACAGGATGCTCCCTATACCTCCTCCCAAGGCAGAAAGTGGAGAGAGATTCTAAAGCTGAACAGTTGTTTTAACTGCCTAACTTTTAACCATGTTTCTTTTTTCTTAGCTCCTGGGGGTAACCCTTTCAGTCTTGGACTTCTGACAGAGATATCCATGGATGAACCTTATGGTAAATACCGCTCCACAATTAAGGGGAAGTCCTTAGAGTTCTCACTTTCCATCTTGTGGGTGGAGTGGATGGGGCAGGAGGGAGGAAAGGGAGGAGAAGGATTTACCTCCATGAGTAAAGAATAGAAGGCTAAAGGCTTGGGAGTTGGAATATGTGGGATCTATCTTAGCCTGTTCTTGGTGTGATTTTGAGGTCACTTGCCCCTAACTACAAAGATCAGCATGTGATGAAGACTGTGAATTTCTTCTCCTCCATCCCTCCATGGGTTTTTGTAAAAACACTCCAACCAACTGGTTACAGTTATTTTGCATTTTATAATTTACAAAGCAGAGACCAGTGAAGGACTATTGAATCTGTGAGTCAGGGGACCTTGTTCCAAATTCCAGCTTCACCATTAATTACCTTTGTGAACTTGGGCAAATCACTTCACTTCTGGTTCTAAGTTTCCTCTCTGTAAAATGGTAGGTTTGGATGAGATGGTCTCTCAGGTCCTAGATGGTAGATACTTTTATCCCTCTTTTAGGGATAAATCTCTTTTAAAGATGAGGAAACCAAGGCTGAGTAAGGTTAAATGACTTGCCTACAATCACCCAACTAACAAGCTATAGAACTCAGACTCAAAAAAACAAGTCTTGGGATTTTCCTGTGATCTGTCCATCATACCAAGTTGCCTTTTTAAAGACTATTTTGGTACAAAATGTAGCAATGAGAATTTCCTCTTCTCCTTTTCTTCATCTTATATTTCTAAGATAGCTTCACCTGCTCCCTCCTCCTTTACCTTCTTTTCTCATAAAGAGGAAACTCCTTCTTCCTGCTAAGGAAAACTTTTTCACAGTCATCCTTGATCCCCTCCATCTTTGCCAGCTGTAGCAATTTGCCCCTTTTGTTATCCCCACTCTCGCAATAGTCTTCAAACTCATCCTCTCTACAGGTACCTTCCCTGCTGCCTACAAACATGTCCACGTCTCCTCATCCATAAAAACAAAAGCATTTTAATTCAATCATCCCATCTAGTTATCATTCTATATCTCTTCTTCTTTTCTTGACTAACCTTGAAAAAGTCATCTATAATTGGTGGCTTTAATTTCTTCTCTTCTCACCTAATTTTTTTAAAATTATGAAGCATTTTATTTTATTTTATTTTTAATTGAAGTTTTATTTTATTCTTCCAGTTACATTTTATGGTAGTTTTTCAATATTCATCCATTTGAAAATTTATGAGTTCCACATTTTTCTACCACCTTCCTTTCCCTCCCCTCTCCCCATGGTGAAGGGGGAGTCTGGTGGCAAAGAATCTGGTAAATGTTGTACATGTACATTTGTTCTCTTCTAATTTTAAACGCTTTGCAGTCAGATTTCCAATCTAATCATTCTTCTCAAACTACTTTCTTCAGAGTCACCAAAGAGCTCTTAAAAGTCAAATCTAATTGGGCTTGGAAGATCTGGATTTGGGATTTAGAGAACACTTCCTGGTACCTTTTATTGCCTTAACTCTTTCCTCCATTGCTGATCAGTTTATGTTGAAATTTAAGGAATTTGAAAAAAAAAAGGTGGGATGAACCTGGGAGTACAAAAGGCTTTGTAATAGGTGGAATGAGAGATTCCTTCTGGAAGCTGAGGGAGCCCCTAGGATATTATAGCACTTCCTAGAAATGCTAGAGATGCTTCCTAGAAAAACAAAAGAGTTTAAGCTATTTATCTACAAAAGAGAGAGAAAGAAGACTGAATGGAAGACTACCTAGATTGCCATGTATCTGGATAGATACCTTATAGGGATAACTTATTCATCAATAGGTAATCTGGAATTATTGAATTGAACAGAAGATACTAGTTCAGGGTCAGTTAGATGGTATAGTAGATAGAGCACTAGCACTGGAGTCAAGAGAACCTAAGAGCAAATTCAGCCTCAGAGACCCTGGGCAAATCACTTAACCCTGATTGCTTAAAAAGAAAAAGAAGGGGGCGGTGGCTAGGTGGTGCAGTGGATAGAGCACCAGCCCTGGAGTCAGGAGTACCTGGGTTCAAATCCGACCTCAGACACTTAATAATTACCTAGCCATGTGGCCTTGGGCAAGCCACTCAACCCCATTGCCTTGCAAAAACCTAAAAAGAAAAAGAAAGAAAAAGAAACAAGAAGGAAGAAGAAAGGAGCAGAAAAAAAGAAGAAAAAGAAGGAAGAAGACAGAAGAAGAAGAAGAGGGAAGAAGTAGAAAAAGGAGAAGTAGAAAGATAAGAAGGAGGAGGAGGAGGAAGAGGCCCTTGAAGAAGATGAAGAATATCCTTGAGGAAATTTCAAGACTTTTCCTAGTTCTAGTCTTTTTAATACTATTAATTTACAAGCATTGTCATATGACAGTGAAATCTAGAATGCTAGCTACCCGTACCTTAAAAGCTTCAGGGAACAATGGAAAGTTTTTTTGGGGGGGAGAAAGTAGGTAGTAACATATTACCTTTTAATTTTAAAGAACAGGAGTGAAGGAAATCAGAAATTTGTATGACAGGGAGAGAAGGTGGGATGGTTCTGGAGAAAGAGCAAGGGATGCTAGGTAGATTACAAGAGGACCACTGATAATCCCTCTAAAAACTGGCTGCCTTTTCACTGGCTAAACCCAAGCTTGGAATAATCTCCCTCTTTACCTCCACTTTCTACTTTCCCTGACTTTCTTCAAGTTTCAATTTAAATCTCATCTTCTGCAAGAGGCCTTTCCTAGTTCCCCTGAATATATTAGTGCTTTCTCTCTGGGATTACTTTCCATTGACTCTCTATATACCTTGAGTATAGTTTCCCTATAGTCTTCCCCATTAAAATGGAAGCACCTTATAGGTAGGGACTGGCTTTGCCCTTTTTTGTATTCCCAGAGTTTAACCCAAGGTAAACAATAAATGCTTGTTGCTGCCAGACACACCTTCACTCTTTTCTCTAGTCTTCCTTGCTCCCCTCCCCTTGGGTTCTATAGTATGACTCAGTAGCCTAGTAATTTGGGGAGAAGCAGAAAGTAAAGGTGACTTGGTGTCTAGGTAGAATGAAAGAGAAATGGACAGTAGAACCTCAGAGGTGGCTCCTAGGACATACAGATCTTTAGGGGAGGAGACTCATTTTCCCCATGATCCTTTCCTTCATCCAACTTTTCTTGTCTTCTAGATTTCAGTTTCTGCCTCCCAAAAGAAGAGTGTTTGGTCTGCTGGTGCCACACCAGGAACACCAGGCTTCTTCCTTGTGGCCACACCATCCTCTGTTATTGCTGTGCCAATCGGATCTTCAGTGACACTGCCACGTGCCCCATGTGTCGCTGTGAGATTAAGAAATTTCATATACAGAATAAATCGCCTCACAGAATTTCTCCTGATAATCTGCTACATCAGTGAAAGTCTAGACAGTGGTGATGCAGGAGTATCAGGATCATCTCGCCTCTGGAATTTGGCCCCATTCTCATCTTTCAGGACACCCTCCCCCTGTCACTGGCCATACCATTTCATGCTGAATAAGGTTACTTGGTGGGTGACCTCTTTGATATTATCCACGCTGACTTCTCCTTTTTTGTGTCCTGGATGACAGAGACTGGGGGGGGGGGGGAAGATTTGAACTGAAATCCTGACTCTGTCACTAAATCAAGTGTGTGATCCTGGGAAAGTCACTTGATTTCTCTGTGCCTCAGTTTCTTTATTTGTAAAATGGGGATGCTATCTACCTCACATGTTTTTCATAAGGAATGAATAAAATAATATATATAATGCATTTTTAGCCATAAAGTGCTATGTATTGTTATTGTTATTTTTTTTATTTCATGGAACTTATCAGAATGGTAGGAAAAAGGTGAATTTCCATTGGTTGAGGGCCAAAGAAGTAGCAAGAAAATATATAGAAGCAAATGGCAAAAGCATCAACTCTCTTCTAGTCTCACCTCTATTGTCCCTATTTCCCTATCTCACCCCCCCCCCCACAAAAAAGAATAGGTAGGTAAGAAGCTGGGTTAGGGGCTGGGGATTCAAGACCCTTTAAGATGGAAGGGACCTTAGAGTATTTATTTCAACCCTTTTATGTTGAGGAACAACATCCCAACAAGTTATCATAGCACCTACTTAAAGACCTCCAGTGGTAGGAGCTTAATTCAACCCAACCCAATCCTTTCCACTCTCACAGCTCTTAATTGTTTAGAGAAGTAGGCATCTTTACCAGGAGGTGAATTTGAGGAGGGTCTCTGTCCTAGACAAAGAATATGCTAAGTACGTCCCCTTCAGACACTTGAAGAGTATGGTAGTACTCTTTTAGGTACTTTCTTCTTGAGTAACTATATCCCATAGCATCAGATGTAGTCAGCAATTGCCATGGGAAGTAGGAAAACTACACTCTCCTAAGTCAGTCTCATTTTATAAATGTGAATATTCATGCCCATTGAAGGATATTCAACTGGTTGCTTGACACCATTTTATATATAGGAAATAGGAGCCTAAATGACCAGCTTGTCTAATCCTATAGACCCTTGAAAAAAAAGTTGGGAAATCCAAAACTTAGACTGTCAGAGCTGGAAGACATCAACTACCCCAGTGGCATTTATTTCACAGATGAGAAAACAGGTTTAGACAAGTTCGATGACTTACCCATTGAAGCAGTGGAAAGAGCACTCAGTGACCTTGGAGTCAGAAGAAATGTGGATCTGAAATCTAGGTCTGCAACTTCCTAGATGTATGGCCCTGAGAAAGCCACTGAACCTTACTGAGCTTTAGTTTCCTCACATGAAAAATGGGAAATAAGAATAATGAGCCCTAGTAGTGCCCTACCTCCCAGTATTGTTCTGAAATTCAAATAGCTTTGTTAACTTTAAAGTGCCAACTATACCTATTGTCCCACTCATTTGTGACAGACCTGAGAAAAATCTCAGGCTTTTGAATCCAAGTTCAGTGTTCTTTCTACATCCTAGACCCCTCGGGTCTAGCCAAGGATATGATGATAAATATTTAACAACTGGCTGACTGAAAAAACTCTATGTAGAAAACAAGTTTAATCTGCATTATTAACATTTTCTTCATCATTCTTTGTAGACTTGGTGAAATGTTAACATCGAAACTATAGCAATCAGTTTTCCTGAGTCAAATTGACTCAAGTACATCCCTAGGAGCAGCATTCTGGGAGACTGACTCCTTAACACTCTAGCCACGGTCCTAACAGGTTCTGAACTATATTCTGCCACTCTTCCAGTTTTCAGGTTATCCCATACCAACCACTCACCAGTTTTGGGACTCAAACCCTCTCCTTGATTCTCTGAAACCTCTAAAAATATATTGTCAGCTGAGCAATGAAGAGACCAAAAAGAGTTTTGACTGATATATATTAAGTCCTAGCCCTCAGCCAAGACTACTGGCTTGACAGGGTCCTGCCTTATCTCTTTTCTGGAAAGAATAGGATTTCTGCTGGAAGGAGGGGAGTACAGGATGGGACAGTAAAAATGAAGATAAAAACACTAAAAGTCAGCTCCAGCAAGCCCACAAGAAGTCTGGGGAAGGTAAAGGATTGAGAAAGGAAGACAGACTGCTCCATCACAGAATCCTTCCCCCGATTATGGAACTGGACCAGAAGCCACTGGTAGGTTAATACCTACTATGATAAAACTCCTGTAGATCTTGGGATTTCCTGTGCATCCTGGGAGACAAAAGTTTTCCAAGCTCCCAGGATAGGGCTAGAGTATCTCTGAAAAATTGCAACCTGAGTCAGAGAGTCATTGGCATGGAAAGTCACTTTCATCATTTTGCTATCAATAATGCTCATTGTTACATGACTGCTTAGTAATAGATATTTTTGTAAACCTTAATGAGGTTCTTTGGGTACTTTGGCTAACACTGGATCTGCTTCTCTTGTCCTTCTTGGGAATGTTGCTATCTCTCTTGTTTAATACTGAATTTTCAGTTTGACTCAGTGACTTTCCACACCCAAGTACAAAGGACTTTATTCTGATGAATATGATAAGGAAAACAATCTATTACCAAAAACCAATAAAGTAGGTTGTGGTGGCATATTCCTAGATGACTGTTAACTCCTCCTTGCCTTCAATCATGCTACCCAAAGGTCTGGGAAAGAGGAAGCCCCTCCCAAAGATTACCTCCGCTTCTTAGGGCATCAGTGCCATGCAGTCTGCAAACTTGAATTTTAACTCTGGAACACTGGAATACCAGGAAGCCTTCTGATCTTCTAGTTCACAATGTTCTCTTTCAAGTTCCCCTATGAATGCTAAGGCAAAGAGATAGGAGCTGAAGCAAATGAATCAGTAGTGGTTCAAAGTGTCTGCATTTCAATATGTGTTAATCAACCAGAACCAATTATAGAATGTTGCACATACTCTAGTCTGTCTCTCAAGGCTCTTCTTTTGTACATCATGATAATTGTCATTCCAGGTGCACATCAAACTCCCATTATAAAAGTATACATTACAGAACAATCAGAAGAGAATTTTCAGTGTAAAGAGGTTTGCCCCCAAGGGAGCTAGAGGCTCTTTGGACCACTACAGAGATATTCAAAAAAGTCTCATTTGTGTTTTCCTAGGACTTTTTACAGAGCCATCATAACCAGAAGTCTTGTTATTAGCTCTGCTCTCTATCTCAGTTTATGCTGAAGAAAACACTTTTGATTTTTAAGAGTTGTGTTAGTTGCTCTTTTTCACTTTTAAATCTCACACTCATGAACTTGGACTCAAATTACAGTAAAAGAGACTGGAACCTTGGGGTTTTATAGAGAGAATGTATAGATATATTCTCTGCCTGGCTTCTAGTAGGAGAATGTGGATGGAGGTGAGGGCAGCATTGAACTTAATTACCTCCTAAGCCAAAAGGACTAATTAATCAGGGTATCCATTAAAGAAAGGCAGATTCTATTTGGTAATTTCTGAGTGCAACTCACCATACTAGCTTCCATGGAAGTGGGCCTGAAGAAAAATACCATTGAGTTCTTCAACAGTACAACATATAGTTTGATACCAGGAGATAGACCTTAAATTAAGGGCTGTACTGAAGGCTGAGGCTTCTCAGGACATGGGAGCCAAGGTTGGCTTGCCAGAGATTTGAGTTCTGAAGCCAGCACCATTTCCCATGAAGATGTTCCAAGGAACAAAAACCTGAGGCTGAAGCTCTGGACTTTTGGATAGGAGACAGTAGTTAGACCAGGAGTCTGGGAAGACCTCTAATGATAAACAGAAGCTATAGGACTGTAACAGTGAACAGGACTTGATAACAGTGGTGTCCAGCTCCCGATCTCAGGCTAGGATTGTAGCATGTAACGGAAGTCCTAGCCCTGGTATATCATCTTCCCAATTCAACATTGTACCAGACTGGGCCTAGTCCAGAATACAATAATATAGGAAGGGCAGTACCTAACCTTTGCATAATGTCTGAAAACAAGAACTGAAGCCATAGATATGTGAAGAGGAAAAAATATCCCCATTATAATGGGAAAAATTTTAGTTTAAAAGAATCCCAAGATAAAATTGAAAGGAAGTAACTTAAATACTCATGGATAAAATCTTGTGAAGAAAGAATGGATTGATGACAATGATCCTAAGAAGAAATAAGAATGAAAGAAATGAAAGAAATTAAGAACTGAAACAAGAGACTAAAAAAAATGAAATGAGAACACTCGCAAATAGAATGAGTAGCTTATTTAAGGGTGGATGATTTTATTCAATTTGTTGACATTGAAAAATAGATTGAAACAAACAGAATTTAGTGATGTAGTAAGGCAACAAAAATATCAGGACAAAGTCAAAAGATTGAAAAATGAGAAAAAGTGAATTAATTATCTATCAAAACCAACCAGTCTTCATTAGAGGATTTTTAAAAAATGTGCAATCAAGAAAAAAGTTCAGAAGAAAATAGAAAAGTAGCATAACTTTGAAAATAAAATGTGGAATTGATATATAAATTGTTCTTCTAGTTCTGTTGCTTACTTCACCCTGCATTAGTTCACACTAATTCCTCCTAATTTTCTCTGAAATCATCAGTTTCATCATTTTCAATAACATAATATTATTCTTTTATACTCAAAAATCATAATTCATACAGAAATTCCCCAGTTTAGGGTCAGCCTCCAGTTATTTGCCATCACAAAAAGTGTCAACTGGTGGTGCAGTGGATAGAACAATGAGCCTGGAATTAAAAAGAACCAAGTTCAAATTTGGTCTCAGCAGACACTTACCTAATTATGTGACTTTGGTCACTTAACTTATGTTTGCCACAGTTTCCTCCATTGCAAAATGGGTCAATAATAGAACCTATTTTGCAGGGGTGTTGAAGGATTAAATGGGGGTACTATTTGTAAAAAGTGTTTAGTGCAAATATTTAATCCCTTCTCTCCTTCTTTGCCACCCCCCCACACATACACACACCAATCTGTTATAATATTTTTGTACATATAAATCCTTTCCCAGAAAAGATCTCTTTGAAGCATAGATCTGATAGTGTCATTACAAGGTCAAAGAATATATATACAGTTTAGTGACTATGGGCTTGATTAAAAATTGCTTTCCAGGGGTGGCTAGGTGGTGCAGTGAATAGAGCACCGGCCTTGGAGTCACAAGTACCTGGGTTCAAATCTGACCTCAGACACTTAATTACCTAGCCATGTGGCCTTGGGCAAGTCACTTAGCCCCATTGCCTTGAAAAATCTAAAAAAAAAATCACTTTCCAAAAAGTCCAGACTAATTCATAGCTCCACCAATAATGTATTAATATTTCTGTTTTCTCACTCACCCTCAACATTTAACACTTTACTTTTTTGTCTTTTATGATAATCTGATGAGTGTTAGATGGATTCCTAGAGTTGCTTTAATTTGCATTTTTCTATTTTCTATTTAGCATTTTTTTTCACAAGACTGTTGATAGATTAGATTTCATCCTTCAAAAGTTGCCTATTTATAAGCTTTAAATCAACTGTGGAATGGTTCTTCTTATTATATATTATCTTGGAAATGGGACTTTTATGGAAGAAATTTCCTAAAATGATTTCCCCCAGTTAACTTTTCCTGCTAATGTTATCTATATTGTTTTTGTCTGTATAAAACTTTTCAATTTTATGAAATTAAAATTCTTCATTTTATTTTCTGTGATACTATATATTCCATGTTTAGTCACAAACTGTTGTTCTGTTGATAGAACTGGAAGATGATTTCCTCTTTACTACTCTAATTTGTTAATGATTAAATCTTTCACATCTGTCATGCATTCATTTGGAGTTTTCTTGGTATGTGGTATGAGATGTTTGTCTAAACTAATTTCTTCCAATTTTCCTAAAAGTTTTTTTTAAATACATAATGAGTCCTTATCTCAGTAGCTAACATCTTTGGCTTTATTGAACATGTGGTTATTAAGTTCATTTGCTTCTTTGTTTTCTTCCTTATATGTTTCACTGATTAACTTCTCTATTTTTGAACCAGTACTGTTACTGGTTTGTATATCAGTCTGAGATTTAGTTCTGCTGAATCTCAATCCTTACCAATTTTATTTTCATGTTTCCCTTGAAATTTCTCAACATTTATTCCTGCAGATAAATTCTGTCATTTTATTCCTAGATCTATAAAACAATCTTTTGGTACTTTGGCATGGTACCAAATAAAGAAATTAAATTATGTATTATTGCCATTTAAATAGTTAGCTTCCCCTCAACAATGAGTATTTCTGCACTTATTTAAGTGAGACATTTTTTCCTCCATAAGGAGTATTTTGGAGTTATATTCATAGAATTCCTAGGAATGTTTACGTATTTTATTTATTCTATATTTCTTTTTAATGGTACTCCTCTTTTTTTGTTACTTCAACTTTTACAAAAATATAAAGAGTGCCCAGATGAACAGAATGAGATATGGATAATTTAAATAATCCAATGTCAGAAAAAGTAACAGAACAAGTCTTAAGTAAACTCTCAAAGAAATAAATCTTTTCATTTATGAAAGTTATTTTATTTCATTTTTTCAATTCCATGCAAAGATAGCTTTCAACATTCAGCTTATTGTAAGCTTTTGTGTTCCATATTTTTCTACCTCCCTCCATTCCCTCCCCTCTCTTCATGACAGCAAGTAATCTGACCTATATTATACATGTACAATGAGATTTAACGTATTTTCAATTTTGGGGTTTTTGTTTTGTCTATAATCATGATTTCTAACTCTGCTTTTAAAAACTGAGCTGGGGCGGCTAGGTGGCACAGTGGATAGAGCACCAGTCCTGGAGTCAGGAGAACCTGAGTTCAAATATGACCTCAGACAATAATTAAATGTGTGGCCTTGGGCAAGCCACTTAATCCCATTTGCCTTGCAAAAACATTAAAAAAAAAACTGAACTGAAGTATAACAGCATAATAGATTGTGCTTCATTCCTTTATTATAACTTATGAATATTTATTTTTCAAATGTGTTTGTTATAAGCAACATTTTATTGAATTCTTTTTTCTAATCAATTTTGTAATTCTCTTGTTTTATGAGTGTTCATTCCATCTATATCAACTATTATGATGATTACTTGTGTGTTTTTATCCATATTCTTTAAACATATTCTTCTCTTTGCTTCCCACTCCTTTTTTACAAAGAAGAGGGTAATGAGAAGTGTGTCTAGTACGACTACTATATACTTGAAGTAATCTGATTCTACTCCTCTGCCCTTCTTCTTCTCCCTTTACCCAACTTTCTTTTCTTTCTTTCTTTTAAACTCCACTTGATGCTTTATCCTCTGAAAATACTTTCCAAGGATAGAGTTTGTTTTGCTTCTAACCATCTTCCCTCATTTCTGTTTTATTACAATGATCATTTCTTATGGTACATTAAAATATCATGGTCAAGGGTATATAGAAGTTAGTTCCAACAGACTCATAAGAACTAATTGTTACAAGTTCAGTATGAATATTTGTATCTCAGAAACTGGCAAATTTTATCAGTCAAGGCTTGATTTATTGTCTTGCTAATGGATTAGGCTTAAGAGAGTGATAGAGAAAATATTAATAATGCAAATTAATCTTAAAAGTATACAGTGTATATATTTTTTTCTTGGCAAGGCAGTTAAGCATTTACTAGCCCACATTGTTTACATTCATGAATCGCATTTTGTTTAGCCATTCCCTAAATGATGGGCATCTTTTTTTCTTCCAATTATCACCAAAAGTGCTGATATAAATATTTTGTGGTATATATGGACTTTCTTTTTTATAACTTCTTTGGGAATTCATGTCTGGTAATGAAGTCTCTAGTTCAGATACAAACATTTAAGTCACTCTGCATAATTTCAAATTGCTTTCCAAAATGCTTGTACTGATTCACAACTTCATCAATAATGTCTGTCTTCCCTAAACCATGCTATACTGAGCATTCTCATATTTTGACTTACTGGTTTTCAGGCATTTTCATTTTATTAGTGATTTGGAGCTTTCTTTCATCATTTAATAGTTTCCAATATCTCTTTTGAGAACTGTTTATTGATGTCTTTTGTTGTCTTATTTATTGGGGCATGGCTTTTGTTCATGTGCATGTGTGCATGAGTGTGTATTTATGTGTGTATGAGTGTGTATTTATGTGTTTATGAGTGTGTATTTATGTGTGTATGTTAGTTTTCTCCAGATATCTTGGAGGCCAAAGTTTATCTGAGAAATTTTAAACAAGATTTTTTTCCTCCATTCAACTGCTTCCCTTCTTATCCTAGGAGCTTCAGATTTGTTTGTGTAGAAGTTTATCAATTTTACGTAATCAAAATTATCTATTTTATTTTTAGTTTTTGCCTCTATCTCTTATTTGGTAAAGAATATATTTCCTACCCATTGCTTTGTAAGTATATGATCTGTTTCTCTTCTAATTTGTTTATAGTTTCATTGTTAATATTAAGATCATATATCTGTTTGGAATTTTTTGTGAATATGGCTTAAGTTGGTTTAAGTCCAATTTCTGTCAGACTGTATTTCAGTTTTCCCAGCAGTTTTTATTAAATAATTGCGCTTTCCTAAGTAATTTATGTTTTTAGTTTTATTGAATACTGGGGTTTTTGAGTTTCATTTTTTCTAATTGTCCCTTATCTGGTCTGCTCTGTTTAGCTACATCTCTACTTTTGATCATCAAATAGTTTTTATAGAAACTTCTTTATAAAATAGAACAGAATATATTTCTAGAAAAACTGAGCAATTTGAAGGGACTAACTAATGATATAAAGCTAACATTCTAAAGCAGGAAAGAGACATTTGTCTTTTAGAGCTCCATTGCCTTTGAGAGGAGGCAAAGAAAGATAAACTCAGGACCTGGGTGGAGTTTTTAATGCTATTTTGTTTGATTTAAAAGAATTTTTTTTAAAAAGGCAGGGACAAAGGAATGCACTAGAGGAGAAAGGAAAAAGAGGGAGGAATTTGCTAGGTCACATGAGGGGAATGAACTAGAAAAAGAATGCATAAACAAAAATGGAGGCAGAGGAGAGAGGAATGGGTATCTCATAAACTTTATTCTTTTCTGAACCAGAAAGAAGGTTGAAAACATATTCATATACAAACAGAGTTCAGTGCAGAAATCAACAAAGAAATAATCAGGGGAAGGGAAGAGGGGAAATTAAGAGAGGAGAATCAGGTAGAGGAAGGTCACAAGAGAAACAAACTGGAAGGAAGGAAGCAAATATTTATTAATGCTATTATGTGCCAGACAAATGTGCTAAGCCCTTTACAAATATTATCTCATTTGATTCTCACAACAATTTGATTGTGAGATCTATGCTTTTGTTATTCCCAGTTTACAGTTAAGGAAAGTGAAGCCGATAGAGATTAAGTGACTTGACTAGGGTCACACAACTAGCAAGCAATAGAAGTCATAGAATTCAAGTCTTCTTCCAGTATTCTAGCCACTTTGGGTTAGGTGACAGTTAAATGTGACAAAAAAAAAATCAGATATAGAAGAGACACCTGAAATTGGGGAGAATGAAGGATGATGGGAAAAATCAAAGAGTATTATAGAAAATTTCAACTTTACAATTTTATATCCTGCAGACCAGGCTCCCACCCTAAGGTTGGCCCTATCTGTTTGAAGTCAGAGGGCCTTGATTTAAATTTTGACCATACATTGGATTAGCTATATGGCTTTGGATGAATCACTTGGTTTCTCTTCATCTGTAAAACAAGAGAATTGAACCAGGCAGCCTCAGTGGTCGTTTTCAGCTCCAAGTTACAAGGAGAAAGAGGGTCAACTGTCCCATGCCTCAGAGAGTTCTGGTCTAGAACATCTGGTTTAGAAATGAATTGTGTGACTAAATTAATTTTGCTCGTTAAGGCCCTGAACTGGAAAGAGAGAAAGGGCAGGGAGTGAGTTTAGGTTTCACTTTCCTAGAAATCTCAGATTTTAAGGTTAGAGAGCATCAGGCTTTATATAAATATGAACAGTAGAAAGTGAAAATGAATTATCAGCACTTATAGTATTTATGCAGATAAAAGAAAAATTAATCTACAACTAAGAGATTAATGTCAATGTAATCACATAGGGAAATAGAGAAGGAAATAAACATTTAAGTACCTGCTATATCAGATACTTAACAAATATTATCTCCTTTGAACACTAGGAAAAAAAATAGAGCCGTTGAAAGAACTGCTCATAATTGCTTTGGTTGTTGTCCTTTGTTCTCAAAGAGTAACAAAATAATATCACTATATTGGGGTCAAGATACAGCTCTCCGGACTGTGGTTGATTAGACCAATACAAACTTGGAACTGTACCAAAGTTCAGGCAGGTGGGAAACATTGTATGGGATTAAGTGGTTTAAGTGGTTAAACTACAGGTTGACTTTATTTTTTACCCCCAACAGCAGCTATGTGATGCAGTGGATAAAATAGTGGGGAAGGAATCAGAACTCAAATTCAAATATGGCCTCGGTCATTTGCTAATTATGTGACCCTGGGCAAGTCATTTCACTTTTGTCTGCTTCAGTTTACTCAATTATCATGATAACACCTCTTCAGGGTTGTTATGAGGATTAAATGAAATAATAACAGTAAAGCACTCAGTACAGGAGCTGATACATAGTAGGAGCTTAATAAAAAATTGCTTGCTTCTTTCCCTTTCTCCAAAGCTATCCTGACTACAAAACTACTTTGCATTTGTGCATCAATTCTTGCTTCAACTTCAAAATCCCCTGATAGCCCTCAAAATAAGGTCCTGGTAATATTCTGTAGCAAACCACTTATTTTTACAGAGGGAAATTCTGAGACTGAGAGAATAATCTGGCTTGCTCTTGGTCATACAGCTAAATCAAGGAAGTGACCAGTTAAGAAACCAGATCTCTTGATACCTAATCCAGGATTTCTTCTGCTTTATAACTCATTAGGACCACTATTTTCCACAGGGTTGGAAGCAGATAACAGTCACAGAAGAGAAGGTATTCAATCTGGAATTCCACTAATGCATTTCCTTTTTCAGGGGTTCCAAGCAGTCCCTGTATCTAGCTATTGCTAAAAATTAGAGGATGACTGTCTTTCCACACTCAGTATTTCACAGGGTCACAGTAGTTTGCAGAAGATATACTTTATTTATTCTTTTTAAGTGAAAGGCAATCAGGGTTAGATGACTTGCCCAGGGTCAGCTAGTGTCTTGAGATTGGGTTCAAATTCAGGTCTTGACTCCAAATCTAGCATGCTATCTGCTTTGCCATAAATTGATTTTTTTTTTTGTTATTGACTATGTGTAATGATCTTTTGGGTAACTAGAATTTGGTGGAAAGGCGTTAAGACTTAGCATGACCTTTCCTCTTAAGAGTGATCAGGGAGTCAACTTTTTCTTTGGAATCCTCTTTTTAAAACAAGCAATATTTAGGGGGCAGAGATAAATAATTCTAGTCTAGTGACCCTCTTGAATACTGGGGGGAAAAATGTGTCCAACTCCAGAGGAGTCCTCCTCACCTCTCTCATAGTGTTCTACACCTAGCCCATGCTATACTCCTCTCCTCAAAGATTAAATAGACTTCAGCTCATGTCTATCTTTATCTTGAGACCACCTATATAGGCAAGCATATCTTATATAAGCTCTAGTACATTTGACATAAACTATTATGATAATTTATTTGTCCCAGATTCTTAAATATTCTGATAGAAAAACACAAGCTATTAGGTCTTGTTAAGCTGGAAAAACTTCAAGTCTAGTCCTATAATAGTCTGCCTTTGGAGGACCATCCCAGTTAGATCCAGGGAAGGTCAAAGTTAGTTGGCTGGCCAGAAGGAGTGACTTTTTTTTGTCAATAGCTACTGAAGAATATAGCTAATATGTTGAGGGGTGGACACCTTAAAGGTGGTCTGAATATCTGAAGTATTTTTTGATACAAGTCCACCAAAGTCAGGGGTTTATATCTATTATAACCCTTAACTCTCCCATTCCATTGTGTCTAATTGAGTGCGTTGTACTCCGCAGAGTTTTTAATGATCTACCTGAGAAACTAACCCTCCCCCCCATCTCTACAGGTCCTGGCTCCCACCCAGAAGGGCAGGATTCAGCATCCTCCAAATCCACAGTCTGGCAATCTGGAAAACAAGGAATTTTTAAAGGAAAATTCCACCTTGAAAAAGTTCAGTTTCCAGGAGAGGGTATCAAATTTCTTAACCAGGACCTATTGTCAACAATTGACTTAACACTGCAATGTTAATATAGCCTAGCCAAATGAGACAAATTTGTGACCTGAAAAAGATGAGTAATAGAGTTGGATATAATTTGGGATTTAGAGCTGGAAACAGGGACAAGTTGATAAATGTTTAACAAGCAACACTCCGGGGGGGGAAACATAACATGCTATATTTTAAAGTTTAATCAGCATTATTAATGATTTTCCCCACCTTTTCCTAAGTCCCGACAATTAACAAAACAATAAATCACCCTGATTTGTAGTATTTGCCTATTTCCAAGGTGTAAATGCTCAAAGTGAGAATTGAACCATTGCCTCTCACAAGCTGGTATGAGCTGACTCTTAACACTCCCCTTAGCCAGAAAGGACTTGGAAGAAATCAAGTCTACTTCCTTCATTTTATACATAAGGAATCTGAGACCCAAGGACATAAAATAACTTGGTTGAAATCATACATGTATTAAATTGCAGTCAGAATTTGAATCCAGTTCTTTTGACTCCAAATACACTATATTTTTCCATTATATTAAATGCAGAAGTCAAGGTAGTGCTAGCTGATATTTGTAAAGTACTTAGATATTCTTCACCTCATTTAATTTTTATATACTAGCCTGCTGAAGCAAGTAGATTGATGATGATGATGATGATGATGATGATGGTGGTGGTGATGGTGGTGGTGGTGAGGGTGGTTGGTGGTGGTGGTGAGGGTGGTTCAGACTCTCCTCACCATTTGCCTGGACAACTTTAATAGCATCCTAAGCTCTCTTATCTCAATCCTCTTCCTTTCTCAATTCATTCTTCATATACCTACCAATCTGATATTCTTCAAGCACAGGTGTGACCTGTCATCCCCTCCACTCTAAAGGTTTTCTAATGCCTCTAAGGAAATAGAAACCTCCTCTGCCTGTTTATATACTGGTTCCAACCTGTCTTTCTTGTCTATATTTCATGTGACTTACACATACCTCTTCTGAATTCTAGTCAAAGTAGTCAAATTGTTATTTCCAATTTGTAACATTCCATTCCCCACTCTCTACCCCCAACCCTTTGCCCAGAAATATTCCATGCCTAGGACACTCTCCCACCTCATCTCTGCCTCTCAGAATACCTGACTTCTTTCAAAGTTTTTGTTCAAGGGTCACATCCTACATGACACCTTCCTGATTTTCCCAAATATTAGTGTCTTGTCTTCTCACCCCTCTCAATATCCTCCTGCAATTACTTCGTATCTGTTGTGTAAACAACTAGTCTGTACTTAACTATATAAAGCAGCTAAAAATGAATGATGCAATGGATAGAGAGCTGGACTGGGCATCAGGAAGACCTAAGTTCAAATGTGACTTCAGATACTAACAAGCTATGTAATCAAATGTAAGTCATTGAATTTCTGCCTGCCTCAGTTTTACAACTTTGAAATTGTGGTAATAACAGCACCTAACTCCCAGAGTTGTTATGAGGATTAAATAAGATATTTGTAAAGAAACCTAGCACAATGGCCCATAGAAAATGCTTGTAAATAGTAAATGTTAACTATTATTGTGAATTAGTAGGCACACTTTATCCTCAATATATACACACACATACAATCACCCACACCTTATGTAAAACCCCAAGGCAGCAAGGTGGCACAATGGATAGAGCACTGACCTTGGAGTCAAGAGAACAGGAGTACGAATCCAACCTCAGACACAATTCTTACTAGATGTGTGACCTGGGGAAAGTCACTTCACCTTGATTGTCTTGCATTCAGGACCATCTGTAGTTGGCCTGATTCAGATCTGGCCACTAGACCCAGATGGCTGTGGAGGAGAAAGTAAGGCTGGTGATTTAGCACAGTGCACTCCCCCACCCCCATCAAATCCAATTCATCTGCTTGTCATGGCATTACCTCTCCGATGTTGTGGTCTTCTTTGAAAAAGAACAAACATTATGTAAAACCCCATAACAAGGTATGAAGGAGGGTAAAGGAGATTCTTACAACTCTTTGACATTCATAACCCCTTGTGGGATAGTAGGAAACTTGCATGAGAACATGCTGTGTCCTCCAGTTCTACTCCAGTAGAACACAGGCTTATTGAGGGCAGGCTCCTTTTTGTTTTTAAATTTATGTAACTTTTTCCATTGCAAGATAAAAACAATAGGCTAACTGGGTTGGCAGCTGAGTGCTTGGCTCAAAATAGGTACTCAATAAATGCTGGTTGAAATGGACTTCATTTTACAGAAGAGGGAGCAAAATGGTACCCTGACTTGCCTGTGATCACATAGAAAGCTAAGAAGTGGAGGAGCCAAGACTCAAACCCAGGAGGTCTTTTAATACTTAGTTCAGAGCTTAGTGCCATAGATTTCCATTGCACAAGAGCTTTCCTGTAAGGGACTGTTGTGTGTGTGAGTACTATAAACTTTTATCACTTGGTGTCCTCTAGCATGGAGAGTGCCATGGAAGTGGGAGTGAACCAGGGACTGGGGAGGATATTTAAGTACATGTATTCTGGTAAATAAATGGAGAACTTTTCAGAGAACTTCCCATCCTTGTCTCTCGCCTCTACAACATTCTCCTGGGTAAGGAAGGATAAGCCAGTTGACAGGAACCTAACACTCTCCTTGGATTTGCCTTGAAAGTCTGCCTCTTCATTCTCCTCACACTTCAAAATAGAGCATTGGCAAGCAAATACTGAGCAGAGACCTAGAAGAAAATAGAAATATTCCAGTAATCAAGATCACTTCCATCTTATAGACTGCAGAAGGCTGCTTCTCCAGTGGGATTTCAGATATCAAGGAAGATATCTCTAAATGCCTTCTTTATCATACAAATGGATGTCTGATATTTTAGTAAGTGTTAACCTTTGGCAAAGGGGAAAGTTGAGACTTCCTTAGTGAGGCTGTGACTTGCCCAAAGTTATAGGGTCAGTAAATATCAGAGCTAGGAATGAAATTCAGCTCATCTGGTTCTAAGTCTAGTGTTCTTTCCACTGTAGAATTCCAAAAGCCCTGGTTTGAATTTCTGTATGCTACTTTCTAGCTATGTAACCCTGAGGAAGTCTGCCTCCCTAAATTTCAGTTTATTTATCTATAAACAGAGCAATGATCAGGGCAAAAGGAGCTTTGCCGCAAGCCATCCAATTTTAGAGTCTAGAAATTTGAAATAATTTTTAAAACTATACATTGTTCTATTTAGATAGTGGTAGTATCTGTATTCCCACTTGCAGCTCAGAAAATCTGAGCTTAGTTCTTCATTAGCAAGAATAATTAGCTAGAATGAGAAGCCACCAGATGACTCAAATTATTAACACTAAGCTTGGAGTCACTAGAATAACTAGCTCCCCCTTCTGTTTACCTGAATTTATGCTACTTTTACACAGTGAATTTTAAATTTGTTTTCAGTGTGCAGTTCAAGATGTTTGCTCAGGTGCCAAAATTGTTAGTTATATTTCTGTAACATAACAGCTTATCTTTGGGGTTTGGAGATCTTTAACTGCTTTGGAAGATCAAAGGGATCAAAGGTAGCTGAAGTGGTAACTTGCCTTAGCAACTACCTCTTTCTACATAGGAGCTGCTGTCAGGCTCAGATGAGTCTGGGTTTCTTTTGACCTAGATTACAAAGTACTGGATAATATATGTCTTCCAGCAGATATCAGTTTCCAACATCCCATTACACTACTCCCTAAGGTGAGGAATTTTTCAATCCCTTGCAAAACCAAAGCAATAGCATCATAATGTTATCATTGTTATCATTATATTTTCATAATGTTATCATTATGTTATCATAATTTTGTCATATCACAATAACATAGGTCCATGAGATACCAAAACATACAGAAGCAGCAACGAATACATGAATAAATAGGCATCAGAGCTATTCATAGCTAACAGTTAACTTGACTACAGTACATGAGTGAACTTGAGAAACAACAAAAAAGAAGCATACTCAAAATAGGAAGTAATGAATACATGCATCAATGAATATATGCAATTAAATTCAAGGCACAAGGTTAAATATTAACATGTCATTTGGCTACATGTATAATCATTTCTCCAGTTTCCCCTGTGTTATAAAGTTCCCTACTATAGTATAATAAGTTAGTTTGGTCTCCAGTTGAGTAAGCTCAACTATTCTAAGACCTGGTGACTTATTTGTCCTTTCAGTTGTTTCTATAGCCTATTCCATTCTATAGCGTTTGTTGTTGTTTAGGCTTTTCGGTAATATTCAGCTCTTCATGACCACATTTGGGGTTTTCTTGACAAAGATAATTGGCACAGATTTCCTTTTCCAGCTCATTTTACAGATAAGGAAACTGAGGCAAAGAGTGTTAAGTGACTTGTCCAGATCAAACAGATATTAGGTGTCAGAGGCTGCTTAGTCTACTGAGGTATTTCCATTAGTTTTGTGAGCATCTGGCATCTCTCCATTCACAATGGCCCTCACCCAAATATCAGAAGGTAGCCTGTAAAACCTATGACATCATTCCTATTAGAATACCACATGTTCACACCATTGAAATTTTTCTTCTGATTCTAGTGTCTCCAACTTATTCAACAGTGTTGTTGAAATCTTTGGGCTGTGTATTTCTTTGAGGAAGATGAAGTATGTTCTAGTTGTCTCAATGCCATCCAGTGTTCTCAAAAAGTGTGTTTGCAAAATCTCTGAACTCATCTACACAATGAGAAATAAGACTTCTCCCACAACACTTAAGCAGTTACAAAAGGATTCTGTCCAGTGGTAAGAAATGTCCAAGCATATAACTTGTGAAATAATCAATTACAAAAAAACATGGCTTGTGCGTTTCCTATCACCTTTGCGAAATAGAAAGTCAAAGGAGATACGTTCCAAAGGGGTTTTTTTGGTTCTTTATTCTTTAAACATAGAGCACTAGTTGGTAGTACTTTTCTTTGCACACAACTGGAATTAATTTTATACTTGTTAGCATCTGCAGCCATTTTGGGCCAATAAAATCTGCTTCTTGCTAGTTCTGGGGTTTTACCTTAACTCATGTGTCCAAAATCATCATATAAAGCTCTCATATTCATTATGTAGTACCAACTGCATTCTGGTACCTTATATGAGATCAGTGACAGTATAATACATTACACCAAAAAAATGCCAACTTCTGTGATGATCTCAACAGTAAAGCACCTTCCAGGGGCTAGAATCTTTTGCACTACTGCCTTGATTCTTGCATTGTATTATTTCTCTGTCTTGCATGAGTCATATGTTTTTGCTTCCAGTCATATATAGAAGACTGAGTCAAAAATTGGTTTAATGAGGCAAGGTTCACACACACTTCTGACCTGCTGTCTGCAAATCTATTGTCATTTGGTTTGTAGTCCAATTTTGTGGGTTTTGTGTACAGACTTCACTCCTTTAGTTTTGCCATAGCTCTAGTATAATGAGATCTTAAATACATTAAATACATTAGCCTTTTCTGAAATCAAAACTATCTAGTGCTGTTGCCAATCTCTGACAAGTAGTATTGAACTTGGCACTGGTAAGAATATGTCCATGGATTACTGTTAGCTCATACCTGAAAATTCTCTTCATCTACATCAGGGGTGGGGAATTTATTTCTGCCAAGGGTCATTTAGATATTTAGAAGATCATTCACTTGCTATATTTGGTCAAACTTTTAATCATTTCACCCCTAAAAAGCTCCTAGATTTATTGAATTTCGAGTCCAGCCTGGGGTTGCCATTGCAGAGCCAGACCAAATGTCCAGGGGTCAGATGTTCCCTGCTCCATTGTAAGAGAACTTCTCAATGACAACTCACTTCAAAGTCAAAAACTCCAGCCTGGATAATGTTTTTGTCAATTGGTCAGGTCAGTGTTGAAAAATGCAATTGATTTCTGACTGTCGTTTAACCCAGAACTTCCTCATAAATACTGTACCTTATCCACTGTGTCATGTTGCCTCTCTATGATTCTCTGATCTTCTATATATGATCTTCTTCCAATAGGAGGTAGAAAAAAATAGAGGAGATGGTGGTGTTGGCCCCAGTGTGAGAACTGTCAGATTATGGACAGCAGTAAGACATATTTGATTCATAATCAAACATTAAAAAGTGGAAAGTGAGAGCAGAGAAGGGCGAGGTATGAGAGCTCCAGAAAGAATGGAGGGACTAAATCTAAACTAGACTAGATTTAGGAGGAATAGGGCAGGAGAGATGAAAGAAGAGGAGAATCTAAGTGGTGGGGAGGTCTAGGGCATGACCAAGATGGCTGAGCTATAGCTGAGGCCATGGAAGTTGAGCTAATTGGTGAAGTGAGAGGCCATTTTAAGCAGGAGACATCTAATAATTGTTGAAATCCCCAAGATTGAGAACAGATAGAGGAGGACTATGAGTAAGTATTGATCTCCTTGGGAAAGAAGTTGATACATCTAACCATTAAGCAAGAAAACTGTACTTTTTCTTCTACTATTACCATGAGTTATTTGGACAGAATAGTGAAAAGAGTTTGCCTCTCTGTCAACCATAAGTATGTTTCTTTTCTCAGGGCAGTGCCACTACCATAAAGTTGGAGACTTTGGGGGTCCTTGGAGAGTGGGTGGGACTCACTGCAATTCTGGGGTTATATTTTAGTAACCCCAAGTTTGTTTCCATTCTGAAAGGAAGCTTTATGAGTCTAGAGGAATGTAGAGATCTGTAGAGGGAAGGAGTCTTACCAGAGAGCAACAACTGTATCAATTGATTATAGTCTACGACTGTTTGTGTTTTCTATATTTTTGCAAAGCAAAATAGGAGCTTTCCTGTTCTTAATGTAAATTGTTACCTTGAGTGCTGATTCGGCTACCAGTGACCTCTTTATTTACAAATGTGAAGACCTCATATGAGCTAGTCTGAGATTTCCCAGGGAAAAGTATACCCAGTGGGGGCACAGAATAAAAGAGTTATAATTTGGCAGCCTCTCAAGAATAAAACCAGTCTATAAACCCAGAGCTTGGGGAAATAGTTCTTGATGGTTACTAAGTAATTTATAGATATGATTTCATTTGATCTTCATCTAGACTATATAATGTAGAGATTGCAAATATTTACATGTCTACTGTAAAGACAGAGTAACCAAGGCTCAGGTTGCTGAGGAGATTTTCCCAAAGTCATACAGTAAATGAGTCACCAAAGGTGAGGGGGGAAGAGCAGATTTTGAACCTGGGTGATGTGAATCCAAATTTAGCACTCTTCCTCCCATATCAATCCCTATTACTGAGACAAATGCAGCCCTTTCAAAATTCTCACCATCTAGATTAAGGGCTGCTTTGGGAGCTTAGTCTAAGCACAGCCCACTGGATCCAGTCAGGTCTATTTTCCATGGAAGCCACAAATCAATATATCAACTGGAGAAAAATTTTTAAGCTATTTGTTAAGGTTTCTTTTTCTGTGCTACTTAACTGCTCTGCACACCGGGCCTTTCAGGTTACATAGTAACTAGAGTCCTCTGTCTCCTGTCCCCATGGAGACTGCTTGCCTATCCAATATCTAACAAGAGTCCATGATAAAATATATACCAAGAGTGGTGAAGTTGATAGAGGGTCTGCAAAACTTTCAACTGACAGTTGAAATTTTCAAACTATTTTTTCCCTAGCTGATCTAACACTTTCATTAATTTCTTTTTAGATAAGATTTGGATAGAGCTGGAAGGGACTACAGACATCTAATCTAGAACTTCCTCCTTTCAGAAGTTGTAGAAACTAAATTTCTGAGAAAAGTAGTGTAAGGTCACCCAAAGTAGGCAGTAAATATCATTGCAGAACCAGGCTCCTTTCACTGAAAATGTAGTGTGTTTTGGCATCTTTCTCCCTAGCATAGTGAGGGGCCTCCTTTTCTCTTGTTCATTACCTAGAGGCACACCATTAATGACCTAGAAGTTATCTCTTCAAATATTACTTCTTCCTTCTTTGAGGATAATAGATAAGACATTGGATCCAATCATTCTGACTCCCCAAAGCTGAATACAAGGTCCTTAATATAAAAATATGTATTAATCTTGTATAAACATTTAAATCTGTAAAATATTATTTATAACATAACCATAACATGTTATAAGAATAATTTATAATATAAGCATAATATATTACAAGGGCAATTTGTAATAAGTATAATATAATACAAGTATGTAACGTAAGTATAATATATTACAAATTGTAATATAAATATAATATATTACAAATGTAACTTGTAACATAAGGATAATATATTGCAAATGTAATTTGTAACATATGTATATTTTAACTATAATGTATACTGAAAGTATAATATCTATTACAAATATAATTTGTAACATAAGTATATTACAAATGAAATTTATAGTATAAGTATAAATTATTACAAATATAATTTGTAAAACTATTTTACAAATAATTTTTTTATACATTACTAAAATATTCTTGTTTAGGAGTAAGCATAATAACCCCTCCTTCCAGAAATTATAGACCCTCCTAAGCAATAAAGTAAAGGAAAGAGAAAAAGATAAAAATTAAAAAAAATGTGCTTCACTCTGTGTTCCAACATCATCGGCTCTGTCACAGGTGGATCACATTCTTCATGATAAGTCCATCACAAAAGTTACTTCCATATTTTTTCACCATTGCCATTGCTGATCACAACTCCCTCCATCCATACCTCCCCACTACCATATACTATATTTTCTCTCTCCTTTCACTCTGTCCTTCTTCATAAGTGTGCTATAGGGTAGCTGAGTGGCACAGCAGACTGATCACCAGACCTGGAGCCAAGAGGTCCCAAGCCCACATACCACCCCTAAGACCCAGCAGCCACCTGACCCTGTGGTCCTGGACAGGCCATCCACTCCCAGCCCCTTGCAAGAAGTAAGAAAGGAAAATGTGTTATATCTGACCTCTCTCCCCCACAGTACACCCTCTTCTCCATCACTCATATTCCCCCCTTCCATCTCCCTTCTCTCCTTTTTCTACACCCCATTGGGTATATATGTTGTTTCCTCTCTGAGCCACCTCTGATGAGAGTGAAGGTTACCTCATTCCCCCCTCACCTTCCCCCCTTCCATATCATTGCATTAAAAAAATCTTATTATATGAAATATCTTAGCCTATTCCACCTCTCCTTTCTCTTACTCCCATTACATTTCCCTTTTAGCCATTCACTCCATTTTTACAATGTAACTTTAAATTCAGCTCTCTCCTGTGCTTCATCTATAAAAGCTCCTTCTACCTGCTCTATTAAATGAGAAGTTTTTTGAGTATTATCAGTATCATTTTTCTTTGCAGGAATACATGTAATTCATCATCATTAAGTCTCTCATATTTTACCCTTCTCCATTCTCTATGCTTCACCCGAGTCCTATATTTGAAGATCATACTTTCTGTTCAGCTCTAGTCATTGCAACAGGAACATTTGAAATTCCCCTGGTTCATTGAAAGTCCATCTTTTCCCCTGGAAGAGGATGTTCAGTTTTGCTAGGTAGTTGATTCTCAGTTGTATTCTGAGCAATTTTGGCATCTGGAATATTATATTCCAAGCTCTATGAGCCCTTAATGTAGTTGCTGCTAAGTCCTGTGTGATCCTCACTGCAGCTCCACAATATTTGAATTATATCCTTCTGGCTGTTTGTAATATTTTCTCTTTGACTTGGGAGTTCTGGGACTTGACTATAATATTCCTGGGGGTTGGGTTTTTTTTTTTTTTGGATCTCTTTCCAGGGGAGATCGGTAGATTCTCTCAATTTCTATTTTGCCCTCTGTTTCTAGTATATCTGGGCAATTTTCCTGTAGAAATTCTTTAAAAATGAGGTCAAGGCTCTTTTCCTGATCATGACTTTCAGATATCCCAATAATTTTTAAATTATCTTTCCTGAATCTGTTTTCCAGATCAGTTGTTTTTTCAATGAGATGTTTCACATTTTCTTCTAATTTTTCATTCTTTTGGTGTTGAAGTATTGTATCATGACTTCTTGTATAGTCAACAGCTTTCTTTAGCTCCATTCTAGATCTGAAGGATTTGTTTTCCTTAGAGAGCTTTCTTGCCTCCTTTTCCATCTGGCCAATTCTGCTTTTTGGAGCATTCTTCTCAATAACTTTTTGAACTGTATTATCCATTTGACTTATGCTGGTTTTCAACATGTTATTTTCTTCAGCATTAATTTGGGTCTCCTTGACTAAGCTGCTGACTTCTTTTTCACGTTTTCCTGCATCTTTCTCATTTCTTTTCCCAATTTTTCTTCTATCTCCCTTACTTGACTTTCAAAATCTTTTTTGAGCTCTGTCATAGTCTGGGCCCAATTTCCATTTTTCTTGCAATCTTTAGATACAGAAGCTTGTACTTCCTTATCTTCTTGGGATCCTTCTTGGGATCATAGACAATGTATTTCTCAATGGTGTTCCTTTATTTCTCTCTGTTTACTCATTTCTCCAGCCTGTGCCTGGTTTTGGGGTGCTTCCTGAGCATTTGAGTATTATTGGGACACCCCCCACAAGGATCTCAGTGTGTGAAGCTCTGTCTTCCCTCCTGGTCTGTGAATGATAACAAGCACACCCCTCTGCCGTGGGACTGAGGTGGGGGAGTGCCCTGCTATTCTGTGGGGGGCCTAGACTGTGATCAGGATTTGAATGTGGTCAGAAACCAACCTAGAGTCCTGTTCCAGGTACAGAAGACAGGCCTTGGAAGTTTCTCTCCACTCCCCTGCCTTTGGTAGGCTGAGCACTCAAAGCTCAGTTGCCTGGGGGCTCCTGCTTACCGGCTCTGCCTGCTTCTGTTTCCTGGATCTGGGCTGCTGCTGCTTGCTGAGTGCCCTGAGGGCTAGGCTTCACTTGCTCACTCTGGCAGAGCCCCCCCCATCTTACACGTTGTGCCCAGTGCTCCCCGGGGTGTAGGTTAGGAAACTGCCCCCTCTGCCATGAGCTGTGGTTCCCAGGTGCCCTGGAGCTGCCTCCAGGAGGCTGAAGTTCCTTCACTCTGGTGGGCCACCCCCCCCCCAACCCTGTGGAGCAGAACCTTTCCACTATTTTACAGGTTACCTTGGTCTGGAAAACTACCTCACTGGATCCCTCTGTGGGTCCTGTCTCTCAAAAATTTAGTTAGAGTCATAATTTTATGATTTTTGAAATATTATGGAGACAGCACCTAGGAGAGGCTCTTCCCTGTCGCCATCTTGGCTCCACCACCCTGTAAAAATATTTTAAATGCTTATTAAAATATTTACAAATTTTGTGTCCTTGACAAGTCTCTCTCTCCTTCTCTGGGTCTTAATTTCTTTATTCTCAAAAAGAATAAATCTCGAAGCTAAGATCCTTTTCAGTTCTAAACACTGTTATGCCAGATAATCTCTCCTATTCCTTCTATAACTCCAATGGGGGGGGGGTTGGGGTTGATATTGATGTCAGGGAATGTGCTCTAATCCAACCCCATCTCCTAACCCCAAGTAAAGTGAAGACTTTCAGATTCAGAGAGAAAAAATATTTGAGACTTTAAGAGTCCTTCTATCACATACTGTAGGTAATAGCTACTCCTTTGTAAGCTAGGAACTTCTAAGTGACGGAAACGGAATTGAAATGAAGACTCTTTGCCTTGTTCTTAGTAAGTGTCCTATTAATCATGGTAGAATGGAAGTGACAGGCTCCATCCCATGGTCTCTGGGTGTGATATAGTCTCATTCTTGAGATATATACCTGATACTATTATTTAAGAAGGTAGTCTGTTTCCCCAGTTCCTCAAGCTGGGAACCTAACTTCCACATGGCTACATCCTTCTCCTCAACCTGTAGGGGGCACTAGGTCTCAGAATGCAGTTTAGAATATAGATCTAAGTCAACACAAGAAAAGATTATACATCTGTGCATTTGTATACACATAAAAATAAGTGCAGTGAGAGAGTGCCAGACCTAAAATCAAGAAGACCTCAGTTCAGCACCAACCCTGGAGTGAAGAGGACTTGAGTTCAAATCTAAACTCAGATACTTATTAGTTGTATGACTTTGGATAAGTCACTTAACCTGGATTACCTCCAGAAAAAAAAAGACCTGAGTTCAAACACAATCACAGATGCTTATAAGCTTATAAGTATAAGACTCTGGGCAAATCACAACCTCTGTTTGCCTCAGTTTTCTTATGTATAAAATGGGGATAATATGGTTCCTCCTTCCCAGAATTATTGTGAGAATTAAGTAACATAATATTTAAAAAGTGCTTAGGGTAGTCCCTGACATTAGCAGTAACTATATAAATGTTAGTTATTATTGTTGTTGTTGTTACATTAGTCTTAAGAGATAGAAGGGAAATGCATGGTACTATGGAAAGGCAACCAACTTTAGCATCAGAGGACTTGAGTTCAAATTCTGTCTCTACCACTAAGAACTTTGGTAACCATTGACAAGTCATTTAATTTGCAGCATCTTCAGTGTTCTCCCCTGTAAAAGAAATGGGGTGGGACTTGATGTCTATAGAGCTATCTATGATCCTATGGCTAGAGCCAATCTCCTCATTTTACAAAGAGGGAAAATGAGGCTTAAAGAGAGGAAGTGACTTGTTCATGACTCCTCAGATACGAACTTTTCATTCTAAATTCAATTCTCTTTCCACTACATTAGCCCGCCAAAAAAAAGAGAAAATTCCCAACAGTCCAGAGTCTCCTAAGAAAATCAGAAAGATAGGTGGTGATAGAAATGAATATCAATGTTTTCCAGAATGGAACCTAAAAAGATTGAATTCAACAGGCCCCAATGTCCACAAAAGGAAGACAACTTTTTTAGGGAAAGGAATCATGGTATATGGAATTGAGCTGAGCTTAGTGATAAGAAGATGTGGATTCAAATCCTGATCTGATATTTACAAGCTCTGTCACTATGGAAAAGTCACTTTATGGGGCAGCTAGGTAGTGCAGTGGATAGAGCACTGGCCCTGGAGTCAGGAGTACCTGAGTTCAAATCTGGCCTCAGACACTTAATAATTACCTAGCTGTGTGGCCTTGGGCAAGCCACTTAACCCCATTTGCCTTACAAAAACCTAAAAAAAAGCCACCTTAATACTCTCTGCCTCAGTTTCCTTATCTTTAAAATGTATATCTGAGAACCTTATCTCACAGGTTTGTTGTGAGGATTAAATCAGATCATGTATAATGCTCATGGCAAATGTTAAAGCACTGTATATATGGTCAGTTATTACTACCATATTCAATGGTAGTATGTTCATTCAATACATCAATAGCACATCTATAAATAATTCATAATATATAATTTATTGATATATATTATATATAAAACATCCCAAAGTCCTTGTATTATGAGTTTACCCAGTAGCATCCTTCCTAGCCTCTAGACTCTTCCCCAGCTGTCTTCAAGCACTATTTTAAATTATTGAAGCTTGAAATTGTACTAAGACATATTGTTTATACATATATATATATATATGTATGTATGTATGTATTTGTGTGTTCGTGAAACAGGGGTTTGACACATATCCAGATATCACTTCAGACAGGGGTGCTCAGATAGGAGACAGGAGTATTGGAGAGGATGTGCATGGACAGTCTGCATTGGCTTACCACATGGGTAGGTTTCTTTCTGACTAAACAGTCAGAATCATCTGAGTGTAGCAGAGTTCCTGGCACAGCAAATGTGCTATAAATGTGTACTCCCTTTCCTGTTCCCTACATCTTTAAATCGACCTGGTTGAAGTACCATCATCCTATTATCTAAACTCTCTATTTCCAGTGGCATTCAAGGTTGAAGGATCAAAAAGGGTTAGTTGGTTGGTTGGTTGTTACCCTTCATTCTTGAAGAGTACTAAAATGACATCACTTTGTTGAAGTCAGAGAACATTGTGTCCAACTGTGGCTGATCAGACCAATACAAGCTCAGAAGACTCTACCATAGGTCAGGCACAAATAGTCTATATGAACATTTGGGGTGAATATACCTCTAACTTAGTGTATTTCACATTTCACATTGAGCTGTTAAATTTTGTTTTGCTCAGAGAGCCAGTGCTTTCTTTGATGAGGGCCTGCCATGCTGGCAGTTCTTTGCTATCATCTCCACACAGTGAAGAGTTTTCTTTCCCAATCCTTAAGCTCTCTGACTCAGGAAAAAAAAAAAGGGCTTTCAGCCTTGTTCTTTTTCATTTGACCTTTTCAGTTCTGAATTCAGGGAATGGAGTCTCTGATACAGAAATTTGAACTATGGGACCTTGGAGCTCAGGATTCCAAGCCAAATATAGCAATCAGACTCACAGGGTGAGAAGTCAGGATGCCAAAATTCAATAGGAGAGGCCTTTAGAACTTGGTGGGACTAATGGCAAATAGGAACTGACCTAAAACATGAACGTACTCCCTCATCTCCCCAGTAAAGTGGTATAGGGAGAATTATGCCTTGACCTAAGGGAGGTGGAAAGGGGGGAGGATGTCTGTATGTCTGTTCTTGAAGTGAATATTCCTTTATAAAAGCTAATTTGACTGTTAAGTGGTCAAATGGAGCTGAGGTGAGTGAATACTTAGAATTGAGAGGACAATGACCAGTGGATATCCTAGCCAATAGCAAAAAAAAGTATCTCCCCCCCCCCCCAACCCGTATACTTAGGATCCTGGTTTTCAGGTAAGGTGAGGATGAAAGTATTACTGTTATATACATACATGTATGTGTGTATATTTTTCAAACACATCTCATATTGACCTTCATTAGTTTAACTTTAGGTTTATACTTGAAAAGATATCTTGAGTGCTTGCTTTAACCAGAGATGTTTCCTAACATTAATTTGTAAGTTGCTATTTAACAAAGTCAAATCCTTTCTGATGTGATACAGTTCCTCAGTGGATGATAATCCCCAGAAAAAGTCAATAAAATTGGGGTGGCTAGGTGGCGCAGTGGATAGAACACTGGCCTTGGAGTCAGGAGTACCTGAGTTCCCAATCCAGCCTCAGACATTTAATAATTACCTAGCCATGTGGCCTTGGGCAAGCCACTTAACCCCATTGCCTTGCAAAAAAAAAAACCACTAAAAAAAAGTCAATAAAATTGAACCTCTGACAATGTAAGACTAAGAATCAAATCTCTAGAGCTGAGAGAAGTTAAATAATGCTGAGAAGCTACTCAACACTAAGACCATTAGTTTGGATTGGTATTTGAAGCTATGCCATTGTTGCATGCTGCCTTCCAGAGTACATGGCAGCCTTCTTGACTTGCCACTTTGATGCCAAATGACACATCATTCAGCACTGAAGACTAATGGAATTACCTACATTTCTAATGGAACAACTCTGAATTTTACATAGAAACAACTCAGATCAGGAAGATACTCCTTGCTGAAATCTTGGTATTATGACAAAGTACAAGCTGAATTTTCCTTTTACTTAGAAATGTCAGGAGACAAATGACTCACCTTGGAACAGACTAGGTCTACTAATAGTCCTGAAATACCACTGAACAATAACTAGACTTGAAACCAAGTGATTTATATTCCTGACTGCATGAAAGGAAGTAAACTTAGAAGTACTCAATTTGGCTTCCAAAGAGTGATGTAAACTTAAAATTATGTTTTTTTGTGTTAAATTTTACCTAGCAACACCTTCCCTATTCCACTTCTCCATTATTCTCTCCCCAATGGTCCTCAAGCTCTTCGGGGGTTGTTTGCATTATGGCTACCCTGGAGTTTCTTCTTCTGTAAAGTGGGGAAGTAAATTATTCTTTTTATTTATTTTTTACAGATAATTTAGAATTCTTTATTGTGGATTTTCCTGATTTTCAAGATACAGAACAATTTATTTGTTTGTAAAACAATTGGATCTGGGTGCAACTTACAAAAGCAAAACATAGACAGAAGGGAAATACTACCAATAAAATGAATGATGGTAGCTCACAGACCTGTCTAAATTAAGTGGGAATTTATTGAACCACACTCATTCTATTTTGTGACTCAATTCTGGATCTGGTTCAGTTTCTTTTCTATTCAATTATGAGTTGAATCAAATTTCTATCCTGTGAGAAAACTTTACTCCGTGTTGGGAATTGTGGAAAAAAGTTTACTGTATTGTTTGAAGCTAAGCCCTGAGTAATTGGGAAACTGGACCACTTCTACTTGGTGCTTAGAAATCATTAAGGATCTAGGTTACCACAGGAACTCAGTCAGAACCAGACTGATGCAAGGTGTTTTCTCACAATTACATCTCAAATAATCCATGTCTTATCTGAAAACTGGACCTTTTCCAGTCAGAAACTACTCCCAATGTTCCTTTGACACTTGGGGGTGAGTAGGACACCTCTTTTTCTAATTTCAAGGAATTAGATCTGCCCTCCCCTTCCTAACTTGAAAAGTTCCTAATTTTTTCTTCAAGTAGAAATTACCTAATGTGTACCCTGGTTTGTATCTTGTTTTCTTTTAATGCATAAAAATCTGTTTCCTCCTGAATTTGAGGTTCAATACCAAACTGAGGAGACCTAGTCTAGATTTGTTACACAATTGGCATGCTACAGGTTCAATGAAACCCATTCATTTTCCTTTGACAGTATGTTCACCAGTTAGTTCCCTCTACTGATTAGGAGGGGTAACTGCCATAACTAGAGCAAAATAAAACCTTAATGCAGCTCTCTTTTAGCAAATTGGGAAAATAAGAATGACCGCAACCAAAGAGTCCTATGTAAATATGCTAAAAATCAGTGAAAATGTTTTAGGTTAAAAATTTTAAACTTAAGTATCAATTAAAATAGGAATTGCAATTCTGCTCCAGTCAGCTCTGGATTTGGCAATTATGTTACACAAAAATGTAATGAGACCCAGCCAAGATGGTGGAGAGAAGACAGGCACAGTGCTAAAATCTCCTGATCTTCCCTCATAAACAATATGAAACAAACCTCTTAACAGAAATCAGATCTACAAAACCCAGAAAGAAAAGCCAGAAGAAGAAATGTAATGAGAGGGGGCAGCTAGGTGGTGCAGTGAATAGAGCACCGGCCTTGGAGTCACGAGTACCTGGGTTCAAATTCGATCTCAGACACTTAATAATTACCTAGCCGTGTGGCCTTGGGCAAGCCACTTAACCCCATTGCCTTGAAAAATCTACAAAAAAAAAAAAGTAATGAGAGGAGAGTAGTGTTGGGCTCTGCTAAGAGACTCTAAGGGCATAGACTATTTTAAAATCAGTGTGGGCAGCACTGCTAAACTGAAAGGAATTAGAACACCTGTTTTATGCCAGAAAGAACCTTATGATGCCTCTCAAACATACAAGAATTTTTTCTTCACATTTAAGAACTAAGATTGCTTTTTTTTATCAGATCGATGTTCAATTTCTCAAAATAATATGGTTATAATACGGACCCAAACAATTCAAATTACTGATAGTACATATTAACCATAAGAACAGTTATATAAATAACAGTCTTTTTAATGTTAAACACATCAAATCATAATAAAATGACACTAATAAACAGGATGATGTTTCTCTACTTTCATTAGCAACATTTCTTACAGCAAACCAAGTTTCCACCATCATATTTGGTTCTCCCATTATTTCACTTTGCGAAGGATCATTAAGAATATCTTCAAATCCAATACTCTCATCATTCCCCCTCAAAATATCCAGGGAGAGGTTGGAGTTCTGAAGAAATGGAAGACACTGGACCTGTTTCACTGCCTTGAATTCCATCTGTAACTTCAGGGGAGAGTATAGGCCTTGAATATTTCTCAGAGTAGAAAAATTCATTTTATCTTGATTGAGCTGGAAATTTTTTTCTGATAATTCAAGAGGATGACTAGGCAAAAGTTCATTTTTGACAAAAGAAAAACCTCTCTGAAGAATATCATGGTTTCCAAAAGGACTACCAGCTGAAAGTTCAGAAACTGAAATACTGTCCTTTTAGCTGAGATCCAAGTCTTCTGGAATTTATCTTCAATCTTACCGCCCACCGCCACAGCATAGATCCCTGTTCTCATCCTCTCCATGTTCCAAGTAAATTATTCTTGAATGTTGACCTTTATCTTTTGCCTTGTAGAATATCTCATTTCATGTTCTCTACTTTTTTAAAGTGATCAATCTTGTAAAATCTTGTTTGTGGTTCCTCAATATTTATGCACCCAAAGGCATAAAAAATAAATATTTTAAAGAAAAACTAAATAAATTGCAATAACATAACATTATAACAAAAAAAGTTAAGCAGGGGGTTAAGGACCTGAACAGAATTTTAGAAAAATCAAATATGATAGACTTCTGGAAACTATTAAATGAAAATTGAAAGGAGTATAAATATTTTTTAGTTGTTTTACAAAAATTTATCGGGACTTATATAAAAACCCTACAATAAATGCAGAAAAGCCCAAATATCATAATCATTTCTTGTAATTTTCAATAAATGGTCACAAAATTAATAGTTGATTTAAAATCAATGGAGCCTAAATATTCAATAATAGCAACATTAGGGGGAAAACCTTGGAAAAAACTATGATTAATACAATGAACATTCATGATTCTAGAGAATCACTAATAAAATATATCTTCTAATACCAAGATGTGTCATATTTAAGGTGTAGAACGAGTTCTATATACTTTTATGCAGTCATTGAGTTTGTGGGAAAAGGGTTTGCTCATCTCTGAATACCCTTTTATATCTGGAGTTCTTCACAAATAGGTCCTAAAATTATCAATGACAAAATGATAATGACAATGATCAAATAAAAGAGTTGAATAATTACTGATGAGAGTTGATCTCAGTTTATTAATACTAGGAGCAACTAGGACACAAATAGCCCTTTGCATGAATGCCAGTCAGTTTGATTTTTGCACAATCTTAGCTGGTCCTGACCCACTCTTTCCTGCATACTTATGCCCATGAAGCATAGCAAGAGGAACAAGAGGATCACCAGAAAACTCAAAAGCTTAAAAGTACTGAGACACTGGCCTAACAACATCTCCAAACAATGCAACTGTGAATGAAGGTTCAAGAATTTAAAAAAAAAAAAAAAAAAAGGGAAGTGAAAGTCTTTTGAGTCCCTATCTTGCCCTAGGGAACAATTCTCAGAGGGTTTCCAGTGGTAAGCAAATATTGCCGTTTAAACATCTGCAGGCATAGTTTGTAGAAACCAAACTCAGGGACTACTTTGAGACCAGGTGGCTCAAAGGAGCTTCCATTTGGGGTTTTCTTTGTCTAATAAACATAGATTTTTTTTGTTCATCCAACCTGTGAGTATAATTATTTTCTCTGGTGGATCTTTTCATTCTTGTCCAACTCCTTCACTGAGAAGCTACTCAACTCAATGTGGCTGTATTTTATATCATTTCTTTCAAACTGATTTGGTATTATATTAAATAGTCTATTAAACCCACCATATGTCTTTTGGCCATTGCCTTTTATTAGGCATAAGGGTCAACTATGATTGTGAATTTTTGGATATAATGGGGCTTTCTGCTTCACAGTCACATATTGTCAGAAGATTCATATTGAAAAGAACTTTTAATTTAAAAAGAGGACAAAAAATTCAGAAAAACTAAGCAATATATTGAAATAATCTGACATGATATGCAGAGTCCCATAATTCCAATCTCCCACCCTGGCAAATAATTGAAAGAAGCTATCACCTTATATATCACAGCATTTGGTTTCATACGTTTTACTGTTGTTTTTTTTTTTTCATTTAGATTGTTCTAGTCATTGTATCTGTTATTCTCCTAGTTCTGTTTATTTCATTTGGTGACCTTCAGGACTTATCCCATATATTAGATATTAGTAGATTCCTACTCATCCACAGCATTGCCAAATTTACTCATCAACTTGTATGTACCAATATTGTGGAGAAACTGAATTAAATCAAAGATCACTCTTCCTCTAGAGACCAAGTCAGAATTGGCCATGAAATATTTTAGAAAAATATCTGTAATCCTATTCTTTCTATAGTTTTGAACTATCTCTTTGTAAAAGCTAATTGATATTAATATCATAATTAATATGACTGGAAGCTAAGAGAGTGGGCAAAGCACACCCAGTCATTGCTTCAAGGTTATTCCCTAGAGTCCTGGAAGGGAAGAAGCTGAACCCTGGCTCTGAGATGGTTAGAGTAGTAAGAAGAGTCACTATCTTTGATTAGTCAGTCAGTTAGGGTTTAATAAGCTCATACTATGAGCACTGGGCTAAGCATTGGAAATTTAACCATAAATGGAAAGGAAAATAGCCCCTACCCTCAAGAAGCTAATATTTTAGTGGGAAAAGGTAAGATGTAAAAGAAAGCTAAAGTAAGAAGGGGAGGAGAGACAAAGTTCCCAGAACAGGAACATAGTAGAAGAAATCCTATGTACTTCCTGGAAAGGAATAAAACATAACTAACCTAATTGTTCTTCTCAAGTAGAGATTCTGGGAGAAACTTCAGACATTTCCTTATCTCCTATCTGACTAAAACTTACTTTGAACTTCTTTGCTGAAGGCAGGGACAGTCTTTCTTTTTTTGTATTTGTATCCCTAGCAATTAGCACAGTGCCTGAGACATAGTAGGCATATAATTGAATCTATTGATCATTGACTATGTTTTTTTAGGGTTTTTGCAAGGCAATGGGGTTAAGTGGCTTGTCCAAGGCCACATGGCTAGGTAATTATTAAGTGTCTGAGGCTGGATTTGAACTCAGGTACTCCTGACTCTAGGGCCGGTACTCTATCCACTGTGCCACCTATCCACCCTTGATCACTGACTATTGATCCATCCAATCAAATGGAGGGGCCACATGAATGAAAGATAATTTTGTTTGAATTCCAGAGTTAGAGTGAGGCTTCAGGATGATGAGTTAGGTATGGTAAAAGAACTCTGATTTGAATATGACTCTTGGTGAAGGAGTTGAAGTTGCCACAAGTCAAAAAAAAGAATAATTCATCATATTTATTATTTCTTGTTGCATAAAAGTCTATTACATTTGTTTACCACAATTTGTTTATCCATTCTCCAAATCAATGGACATCTACTTTGATTGTAGTTATTTTCTACCACAAAGTGTTACTATAAATATTTTAGTTTCTGTGAGGTCTTTCTTTTTGTCAATAACTTCCTTGGGATATATGTTTATTAATTCCCTTTATATAATTTCACATTGATTTCTAAATAGGTTGGAACAATTCATAATGCCCCCAATGATGCATTAATGTGTCTTTTTCTACAACCCTTCTGTGGGAAGCTTGTTGTAGAAAAAGTAAGAAATAATATTCCTTTGCTTTTAAAAAGCCCTTTCTAAAATGTTCCTATTTGATGGTTGGTTAGATGGAAGGCAAAATATCTTCCTTACAAAGGAAGGAAAAGAAGGAAGTATTATGTTGTTCAGTCATTTTAGTCATGTTTTATTCTTCATGACCCTATTTGGGGTTTTCTTGGCAAAGTTATAATAGATGAAAACCTGAGGCAAACAAGATTAAGTGACTTGCCCAGGATCACACAGCTACTAAATTGTGTGAGACCTAATTCCAGGTGCAGCATTGTATTCACTGTGACACCTAGCTGTCCCTTTGCTGACTGAGTCCAGTACAAATTTATGTTACATAATCTCAACTGGATCCCCCACTCCCACTTCCCAATAGTAAGGCAATCCTTTTAGATTCCCCTAATTAACTCATTTTCTAAGTCACCACGATGGCTCTACTGAATCTTTTTATACCTCCTTGGGGCTACCCTTAATTAAAAATTTTGCCTCATATTTCACTGAAAAAAATTAGGACTTCTGAGTTCACTTTTCTCCCCTTCTCCTCATTGCACATATCACTCAAATACCTTCTGCAATTTTCTCTTCCTTTTCTTCTGCCTTATATGAAGAATTGGCCCTTCTCCTTGCCTGGAAAACCCCCTCTATATGCACTAATTGTTGACATAACTTGCAATACTTCTTTTGAGGAGAACTATTTTATTCTTATTTGTTAATTCCATCTTTCTATCATTCCAAATGTCTCACTAATCTTCAATCTTTCCTTGTCTACTGGCTCATGTCCATGTCTCCCCCATCATCAAAAAAAAACTCTCACCTGACCCTTTCATTCCCATTAATTTTTATCCTATCTTCCTCATTTCCTTTTTGGTTAACCCCCTTAAAAAGGGGGTTATATTTCCTCCCTTACTCTCTTTTTAACCCTCAACAACCTGCCTTCTGGCCTCATCATTCAACTGAAACAACTATTTCCAAGGTTGTCAACTCTCTCTTAATTGATAAATCCAAAGATCTTTTCTCAGCTTTCATCCTTCTTGACCTCTCTGCAGTCTTTGGCTTTGCCATTTACCATTTCCTCCTTAATATCTTTTTTCTCTCTCTAGATCTCTGTGACAACACTCTATTCTGGTTTCTCCTACCTATTTGACTGCTCCTTCTCAATTTCCCTCTATACTATTTCACTTGTGATCTCATCAGTTTTCATGGATTCAATCATCATTTCTATGATTGTAGATGATACTCAAATCATCTTATCTAACCCTTTCTTCTTTTCTGTCCTCTAAGCTCACATCTCAACAGTCTACTAGACATCTCAACTGGATTTCTTAATCTCTTAAGCTAACACATACAGAACTTAACTCATCATCTTTCCCTCCCCTCTTCCAAACTTCCTTATTATGGTTGAGGTACCACCATTCTCCCAATCACTCAAGCTCAAAAAATAGGGTATCCATCTTTGACTCTTCACTCTCTCCCACCCTCCATATCTAATGTTTCCAAGTCCTATCAATTCTACCTTTGTAACATCTCTCACATGTCCTTCATTCTCTCCTTTGACACTGCTATCCCTTCTCACTCCTCACTTCACACGTGGACTATTGTAATAGGTTACAAATTGGTCTCCTTGCCTCAAATTTCTTACCACTCCAAGTCATCCTTCAATTGACTGGCAAATTAATCTTCCTAAAGTGCAGATTGGACTGTATCACCTTCTTATTTAATAAATTCTCCCTATTACCTTGAGGATCATATTTAAGATGTTCTGATTGGCATTCAAAATCATTCACAGTCTTGTTCCTTCTACCTCAGCAATTTTCTTCTACCTTAGGTACTCTTCAATCCAACACCAGTATTCACATCATACTCCATCTTTCAATTCTTTCAGTATTTTCATTGGTTATATCCTGAAATAATTTGTCTCCATATCTTTATCTCCTAGCTACTTTCAAGTCTCAGCTAAAATCCCACCTTCTATGAAAAATCTTTCCTGATTTTCCTTAATGGTAATTAATCCTTTCCTTTTAATTAGCATTTCCAATTTATCCTTTCTATTTCTTATTTGAACATAATTATTTTCATATATCCTCTCTCAACAGATTGTAAGCTACTTGATAATAGGGACTGTTTTTTGCTTTATTTTATATCTCCAGTGCTTTGCACATTATTTTACACATAGTAAGCTCTTAATAAATGTTTATTTACTATTGTAAGAATCCCATAAATATATCTTAAAATCATCTTGGAGTTTAAGGAACTTATTTTTAAAATTTTATTTATTTAAGGCAAAATGGCTAAGTGACTTGCCCAAGGTCATATAGCCAGGCAATTATTAAGTGTCTGAGGCCATATTTGAACTCAGGTCATCCTGATTCCAGGATCGGTACTCTATCCACTTTGCCACCTAGGTACCCCAGGTTTGAGAGACATATTGAAGGGCTTAGGGGAATTATGTCAGCTGGAATATCTCTCTCCAGGCTACATGTATTTGATATTACAGAAATTATGTTAGATAAAATTGTTCCTGGTAGTTATGATTTAAAATTTTTTAAATTTGACATTTCCAACACTTACTAGTCCCATCTTTAACTAATTTTGCCAGTTTTCTTGGTCTGACTTAAAACTTAAGGGTTCTTTTTCTTTGTAATTATTAGTGAAGTACAACATTCTTTCCTTGCTAACAGTTTGTAATTTTCATATTGAGAATTATTTTCTACACATCCTTTCACACTTATCCCTTGTGAAATTATTTCCACTTTTCTGCATTTTTCTAGTGTATATACTTTTGATATCAGACCTTTATCAGAAATATTTGATACTAGGCTTTTCCCCTTCTTACTCTAGCTGCATTAATTAATTCATGAAAGTTTTATTAATTAAAGCATCTATTTTCTCTTCTATGATTGCTTCTAGTCATTATTTGGATAAAAATTCATCTAGTGACCATAGCTGAAGAATAATCAGCTTTCTGCCTATCCATCTAGTTTTTGCAGTAATTCTTGTCAAACAAACACAGAATTCTTTCTTATGTAATTCTTACATTCAGATTTATCAAACCCTGGGTTATTGAGTTTGATCATTTTTGATTCTTTCTTGTCTAGTCTTTTCCCTTGATTATGCTTTTCTATTTTTAATTCAATACTATCCAATCCCATTGAATGATTGCTACTCTATAATATGATTTGAGGTCTGGAAGTCCTCTTTTTCATTCATTCCTGCTTTTCCCATCATTTCTTGTGATATTCTAGATCTTTTGTTCCTTCAAATTTATATTATATTATATTATATTATATTACATTACATTACATTACATTATATTATATTATATTATATTATATTATACTATACTATACTATACTATACTATACTATACTATGCTATATTATCATGAGAGGGCAATTACAGTAACTCCTATGGGACCTAGACCAGATTAGAAGCAGTTGAGGAAAGTGGGTGATAAGGAAGTGAGCACATCTTATGTCAATAGCTTTTTCAAGAAATTTAGTCATGAAAAGGAGGAAAGATGTGGAATAGAATGGTTGAAAGAAGGTAGGAAGGTTTTATGTTTACTTGTTCTTTGGTTTTTAAGGATTTGGAGAAAGGAGTGTGTTTCTAAGAAAGGGAGCAGAGTTAGCCCTAAGACAATGTTTTGCACATAGAAGCAATTTAATTGAATCCAGGGAAGAGAAAAAGACAACATTCATACAGAACATACCAAAAGTCTTACTATAGTTTTAAATTTCTAAGTGCATTAAGAATTTTGGGATACCCTGTATATACTTTTACATTTTGAGAGGCACCTAATTATGCTCACAATTACATGAGATAGGTGTAATAGGTTTACAGTTGAGAAAACTGCATCTTGGGTTAGATGATTTGTTCATGATCACATAACTAATTTAAGTGTCAGAGGGAGATTTGAACTGAGGATAGGCAAGATATCCCTGAAGATATGTTTTAAGAACATTAGTCTGACTTGGAGTGAAAGATAGCTCTGAGACAAGGAGATCAGTTAGGAGACTATCCTGGGATTCAGACTCAAAGTGTTGAGGGTCTCTTCCATTGTATTAAATCCAGTGAAAAGAAAAAAAAACTGAACAAGGTGTCCCACAAGTCTCAATGCAGGCATTCTACTCTGCCCCTCACCCCCTCCTTGCTTCTAACTTCAATTCTAATTCTAACCCTAACCCTAATTCCAAGGTACTACAGGAATTGCCTAATTATCAACCAAAGATCAACCAGAGACTGAGCTTATCAGCTTACCAATCGCCAAAGAACTCTTCTGAAAATACGAATATAGACATCACAGAGATAAAAATGTTTGGTGCTCATTAGGAGGAAGCAGCACCTCTATGCAAATTCAGACCCAAGGGCGTGGAAGTCATCAGACTAGGGGAGCCTTTTCCCTCAGCTTAAACCACCTGTGGGTGCAATGGAAAGGGTTGAGAATAAGAAACTTTCATTTCTCATTTCAGCTCCCACTATTTGAGGGACTAGAGGAAAATCACTTAATCCTCCTGGGTCTCAGTTTCCTCCTCTGTAAAACGAGAGGATTAGAATGGATGATTCTCTTCCAGTTCTTTAGCCTACTTATACAGGGTATGCTACTAACTGGGATAGCCTAGGAAGTGTTAGGATCTCACAAAAGCTGGTAATAATCACAAAACTTTTCTTATGACAAATAAACATTGATTATCTCATAAAATTTTCCCTGCAGACTTAAGATGAGTCAGGTGGTATTTTCCTAGTGAGGTAATTTCAACATCATAAGGTCAGGGATTGTTTTGCTTTTGGCTTTCTGTCTCCAGAAGCTGGCCCATAATAAATATTTACTACATGTTTGCTGCTTGATTGATTTGAATTCAAGGGACTATATACCTCCATTCCAGACTTTTTTTCCTACAAGCTAAGCATTCCCAAACCCTTTAACTGATTTTCATATGCTTTATATCAAAGACTTTTCACCATCCAGGTTACCCTGGATGTGTACTCTGTATACTCTCCAGCTTATTGGTATTTTTTAGTTGATTAGTTGTTTCCTTCTCTTTGTGACCTCATTTGTGGTTTTCTTGGCAAAGATACTGGAATGGTTTGCCATTTCCTTCTCCAGCTCATATTACCAAATGCTGCCTGTAATTGTATTTCTGCTTGTATTTGTATTCCCATCACTTAGTCATTTCTTTCTTGCTTTAAGTGATCTGTCCAGAGTCACATAGCTAGTAAGTGTCTGAGGATGGATTTGAATTTAGATCCTACAGAGGGCCAGGGTTCTATCCTCTGCACCACCTAGCTGTGTTTCAGCTAATTAGTGTCCTTAAAATGTGGTAAACACAAAACTCAAGATGTGGTAAACACAGAATAATGGGAATTTATCATCACTTTATTTCTGTAAAAAGATATACCAAAGGGGCAGCTAGGTGGCACAGTGGATAGAGCGCAGGCCCTGGAGTCAGAAGTACCCAAGTTCAAATCCAGTGTCAGACACTTAATAATTACCTAGCTGTGTGACCCTGGGCAAGTCACTTAACCCTATTGCCTTACAAAACCGAGAGAGAGAGAGAGAGAGAGAGAGAGAGAGAGAGAGAGAGAGAGAGAGAGAGAGAGAGAGAAAGTGAGTATAAGCTTGGAACACATGAGAAATAAATTTGGAAAGGTAGGTTGAAAACCTTGAAGGTCAGGCTGGAAGCAGAAACACTTAAAGACAGATCTGGGACCCTGATACCAGAAGGGAAGAATTCAACCTAAGTCTCTTCCTAAAACATCTGCTGTCAGCCATCTGTGAATGCATACATGTATCTGTCTTTCTCTTTCATACTCACGTGTTCCTTCCGTCTACTCTTTTATCTGCAGTTTATTTCCTGTCTTAGCAGACCTCAGTGACCTGTTAACAGAGGAAGCAACAAGTAGTTGGGACCTGCTCCAGAAACCACGACCCTGGCCCACTCCCCTCCTGCCCGGGTAATGTGTATCCTGGGAGTGACAGGCCAGAGAGGAAAGGATCAGAAAGATGGACAGTGAAGGGTCCAAGATTGGTGTGGGAATGACCTGGAGTCCACAAATCTAGAATAAGAAGATGGGCTAAATCAACTTGGGGGCTATCTACTGCTCCACTGAGGTTTTTATCCACAGAAATGGGTCAGAACTTGAGAAAAGGGTGGTTTACCTCAAAACCCTCCTAGGATGTGTAGTAACCTCTTCTCTTCCAGAACCTTTCTGTTCCTGAAGTTTTTCGGGTTGAGATCACAACAAGTTGCTGGATAGCAAGGAACAGACTTGGCCTCAGTAACTATTATTTGTCCTGAAGTCTCTATCTGCAGAACCTCTTTGAGGCTAGGGCTCCTTTTCTACTTTCCTTCCTGAATTTTTGTGGGGCATCCAGCCATTTCAGGGCCTGCTTAGAAAGAAGAAAGCATACCAGTGGCAGATCCAAGGAACAAGGCACCCATCATGGCCTTCCTCTTGAGACTACTCAGGTTTGGGACTGAGAAAAAGAAGGCAAAGCATTATACCAACGTGAAACGAGATGTGAATCCTGAGGATTTGTGGGAACTTGTGGGAGAGCTGGGGGATGGAGCCTTTGGGAAAGTATTTAAGGTAAGCAAGCTATGACTGACTAGGACTGATCCTTGGGAGGGAGGCTGAAGGTATTTACTTACCAACTTGGCCCAGCTGGAAACAAATCTCAAAGATCAGCTTCTCTAGGATGAAGTCTTGGAGATATTGGTCCTCCTGGGATGGACCATAAGGAAACAGGCAAGCAGGGCCTAGCAAGTTTTCTCCTACCAGAGAGGGGTAGATATCTCTGTAAGTGGTACCACTAACTTACTAGGTGCTAATGACAGAAACATCAGGGGAGTACTACTGATGATTGAGTCTTTCTTTTTGATGTCCCTTAAAAATGTCTCCTTTCCATTCCCATTACCTGAATTTGTCTTTATTATTTCTCAGCAGGACTTGTTCAGAATTCTCCTTATGAACCTCCCTGTCTCCAATCTTCTCCCTTCTAATCCATGTTATGAGACCACTCTATTAATTTTCCTATAGAAGTATCCCTCTCTCTTTGTTTAATAATACAGAATATCCCAGGTCTTCCATTATCTAGTTCCAATTCATTTTTTATCTTCATAATGTCTCCTTTCCATTCCCATTACCTGAATTTGTCTTTATTATTTCTCAGCAGGACTTGTTCAGAATTCTCCTTATGAACCTCCCTGTCTCCAATCTTCTCCGTTCTAATCCATGTTATGAGACCACTCTATTAATTTTCCTATAGAAGTATCCCTCTCTCTTTGTTTAATAATACAGAATATCCCAGGTCTTCTATTATCTAGTTCCAATTCATTTTTATCTTCATCTCCCACCCCTCCCTTACACATACCAAATGTTTCAGCCAAATTGGACTAATTTGTTATTCTCCCAACATACCTAGCCCTTTCTCCCTAGACTTTGTTCATGCCATCCCCTCATTCCCACCTCTTGACTATCTTTAAAAGCTCAGATCAATTGCCACATCCCCTAGGAAGTCTTCCTTGGTTACCCCAATGAGATGTGATTTCTCTGCTTAGAAATTCCATTATACATACTGTCCCGTGATACAATCCTTGCATTGTAATTATTTGTTTCCCTGTCCTTTCTTCTCCCCTCAAGGGGAGCACATAGCAGACACTCAATAGGTTGGTGTTTATTTGCTTTGTAACAAATGGTGAATTAATGAATGATTGAATGAGTGTCTTCTGCAATAATAATAGCTGATATTTATCTATTGCTTTAAAGTTCGCCTTATTGAAGAGGCAGCTTGGCCTTGTAAATAGAGAGTTGAGTTCAGGTAGGAAAGCCTAGATTCAAGTCTGGCCTCTCACACTCACTGGCTATGTGACCTCAAAAAAGCATCTTATTTCTCAGTCTCTCCAGACAACTCTAAGATTGCTATTTGCCCAAGGATCATGATAGAGGAAGTTCCTCACCCAGACCTCTCCATTCTGCTGAAATTTCAGATAGAACTTTGTTTTTTTAATCGCTTTGCATAGATTATCTCATTTGAGCCTCAGAGCCACCCTAAGAGGACAATGATTAACTTCATACCTTGAGGAAACTGAGGCTCAGAGGGTCACATAGCTGTCAGAAGTCTTCCTGCTTCCAGGCTCAGCCCTCTGTCCAACTGTAGTATTCTGTTGGACTGAGATACTATCAAAATAGAAGGGTGATCTGTTCTAAGCTCTAATAAGTTGGTTGTGTGATCTTGGACTCATGTTTTCCCTCTGTAACTCAGTTTCCTCATCTGAAAATGAGTACAGTTGGATTAGCTTACCCATAAGGTCCCTTCAAGCTGTTAACAGTTGTTGAATTAGTAAGGACCTGAACCCCTCTTCCTAGGGGCCCTGTTATTTGCGGCCAAGAACAATGACACACCAGCGTTTAGTTTCCTGTTTACAGCTCTTGTTATTATGAAGTGTGGTTTCAACGAGGAAAAAAAAAGAGGCACACAAAAGCAAAGCTTGTGGAGAAGGACTTATTTTTATCCCTTGTACATTTATAAAATTTTCTTTTGAACACCCCCTTAGGTGTGATGCTTATCTCTAATTGCCCAAAGAGTAATTGTGGAGAAGGGAAAGGTTATCAGGTGAGATGGAATAGGGTCTAGACCACCAAATGGCCATCTGAGCCCAACTATCACAGCTCATGATGCTGGCCTTAATCAGTGGTGGCTTCCTATATGGACTTTCCATCTCTTCCTATTTTATACACTTTTACAGCAATAGACTGGTTCTTGCTGATGAGTATGGAGAAGTCACCCAAAGGAACACAACTAGCTCTGCTTATCCTGTATCTTCATAGTAGTCTCTGAGGTCCTTAAGAGCAGGAAATGTTTTTTGCCTTTCTTTGTTTTCCTGACCCTTAGCATAGTGTCTGATACATGATAAATGTGAATACTTATTGCTAACTTCACTAGACTAGTGCCTAAAAATTTACTTCTGCTTGGTGAAAAAGTCCAGAAAGAGCCCATTTAAGGCAAGAACTATAGTATAATTTAACAAGCTTGAATATGGTATAGTGGACTATGTACTAGGGGAGGGAGGTCTAAGTAGATAATTCCTACCCTTAAGACATGTAGAGTCTAGTAACAATGATAAATGTGTACAAATATTATGATAAAGAAGTACAAAAAATGAAATAAAAGCAATTGAAGTAAGAGATCAATTCCATCTGGGAGGATCAGGAATGGTTTCATAGAGGTGGTGGCATTTGAGTTGAGATTTGAAAGACTGGTTCAAATGTCATAGATAGAAATGGGGTATATGTTGGACATTTAGACAAAGGGAGATGTGTGAGTAAAAGAACAGAGGAGGGAAAATCCATGAAATGTTTGGGGAAACTGGGGGGATAGTCATGGGTTTATGCAATAATATATTTAGAATTGCTGAGGGGTTGGCATTTAAGCCAACCCTTATATTTTATAAATAAAGAAGGCAAGGATCAGAGAGATGAGTGACCTGCCCAAGGACAACTTGACAGGAGCATATAGAGGGAAAATAGTGGCAAGGTGTTTGGAAAGGTAGAGTGAAGTCTAATTATGAAGGCCCTTGGATACCAATTGAAAGGGTAGGTTTTATTTGGTTAAATTGGACCAAAATTAAGTTGAGATTGTGAACTTCAGTCTAGTAAAATGAAATTAAACAATCATGGTAGTCATAGGAGTCCTCAGGTTTTATAAACCATTAGGGTCATGCAATTAGGTTATGCACTCTCCTGTATGAATAAAGGGTTTATTGGCAATAGATCAAGCACCATCCAACCTACAGACCTGATTCCCTTTCTCAAATCATTTCCACAGTATTCTGCTCCTTCCACATCATCCTTGCAGCCATCCCTGGGTTGAGTGGCAGATTATGAGATGTTCTATGATATAATTGAAATGTGCTGGATTCCTTTGGTAGAGACAGTCTGAAACTCTTCAGGACAAAAGTGACCTATTAGGGACAAGGAGTGACTGAAAGGGCTTAATGTTCTAACCAACTCAAAGAGATTTACATTTTAAAAATAGTGAACACTTAAATTGATGTGGGCTTGCAGGTTTAAGGAAAATTTCCACTATATGATCTCATTTGCTCCTCACAATTGCTGCAAGGATGGAAAGGAGATACTCCAGGTATTTCTTGCACTATTTTCAAATGGGAGATGCTGGAGCCAAGAAAGCTTGAGTTCCTCTCCTGGAATCATCAAATTAAAAAGTTAGTCAGTAGCAATTATTAAACAAAAAACAACATTCCCTGCTCTCAAGGAGGTCATAGTATAATGGAGGAGATGACATGCAAACAGTTGCCTATGAACAAGAGCTACATGGATATGCTCCCTCAGAGGGAGGGCACTAAGACTAAAGAAGACCAGGAAGAGCTTCTTGCAAAGGTGAGATTTTAGTTGAGATCTGAAGGAAGCAGGAAAGTCAAGAGATGGAGATGAGGAGAGAGGGAGTCTTGGGTATGGAGACAGCCCAGGGTTGGATATATGAGGAAAAGCACTGTCACTTACTGTCAATAAATTGCAGAGTATATAGAGAGGAGTAAGGTATAAGACTAGACAGTTAAGAGGGGGTCAGGTTATGAAGTCCTTTAATAGCCAAACAAGGAATTTTTTTTTATTTGAACATAAAGGTGATTGGGAGTCGATGGAGTTTACTGAATAAGGGAGTAACATGAAGACCTGGTGACTATTAAGTTAATAAAAGTAAAACAGCCCAATTACAACAACTGAGTTCAGGTCCTCCTTACCCAAGACCTGGACTTTAGCAATAACATCCTTGTTGGTCTCCCTGCCTCTATGTCCTAATGTAACATCACTGGTATGTGAATCTTTCTACTGGACTGGGATCTTGCATATCACACCTTGATCCTCAGGGAAATCCAGTCTGGATCCCTTATGATTTTCCCATAGTTGGAGATTCTATTCTCTGCAACAACAATAGAAAAGAATGGAAGACTGAAAAGATTTAAGGCCCATTTCTCTAGGTTAGATGGGAAGAAGGTCTCATAGCTCTTTTCCTTAGAGGGAGTCTCTCTTTAGATGTCTTCATACTACTAGAACCTGGCTGGAGGTGGTGAGGAAAAATAATGACTAAAGCTGACTCATGCCTTTTTGAAGATGCTGACTATTCTGCTAATCAAAAAAAAAGTTTTAAAGTCTTTAAATTTAAACTTTTGTTCCAGCACTCTATCCACTGTATCATCTAGCTACTCTTGGCTTCTTTCCCTTCCTTCAAAATTCAATTCAAATTCTACCTTCTACAGGAAGCTTTTCCCAGATCCCCTCCTTTTATTCCCCTCCCAATGACAGTGATTCCCCTCTGACATAATTTTCCATTGTCTTTTTTTTAATTTTTTATTTATTTTATTGTAAAATCCCCCCCCCAGCTACATAAAAACAAGTTTCAACATTTACTTCCAAAACCTTGAGTTCTCTCCCTTTCTCTCACCCAATTTCCCCATTAAGAAAGTAAGTTACGGGGCAGCTCAGTGGTACATAGAGCACCAGCCCTGGAGTCAGGATTACCTGAGTTCAAATCTGACTTCAGACATAGCCTCAACTGTGTGATCCCAACTATATGACTTACTAAGTGACAGGGCCAGGGTCACACAGCTATTGTCTGAAGTCAGATTTGAAAGCAAGACAAAGAGTCTTCCTAACTCCAGGCCCAGGATGCTACCCACTATACCACCTAGCTGCCCCATTATATAGTGATACACATATACACTTGTGTGCATATTTTTTGTTCATTCATGCTGTCATGTCTAACTTTATGTGACTCCATGGACCACAGCACTCCAGATCCTTCTCTCCCAAAATCTGTCCAAGCTCATGTTTGTTACTTTCATGATACTATCTATCCATCCACCTTCATTTTCCTTTTACCTTCAGTCTTTCCCACATCAGCATTTTTTCCAGTGAGTTCCATCATCTCATTATGTGATCAAAGTATTTAAGCCTCAGTTTCCGTATTTGTTCTTCCAATGAGTAGTCTGAATTAATTTCCTTAAAAATAGACTGATTTGACATCCAAGGAACTATCAAAAGTCTTCTCTGGCACCACAATCCAAAAGCATCAATTCAGTTTTCCTTATAATTCAATTCTCACAGCCATACATTACTACTTGAAAAAAACAAAAAAAAAACCTACTGGAATCTTTGTTGTCAAGGAGACAAGTATTTGTCACCTTCCAGATATGCCATAGCTTTCCTTTCAAGGAAACACAAGGAGCGTGTTTTGGTTTTATAACTGTAATTGCCATCTGCAGTTATATTTGAGTCCAAGGATATAAAATCTGACTCTGCTTCCATTTCTTCTCTCTCTCTCTTTGCCAGAAAGTGATGGGATAAATTGCCAAGATCTTACTTTTTATTTTATGTTAACCTTCAAGGAAGCTTTTACACTGAAATGAAACTCAGATAAGAAGGCTCTCATTTGTCTTACATGTATTTAATTAGGTTAGGGTCTAACATGAAGGAAAGCTAATAATTTTTTAAATAAGGAAACCGACACTAATTTTACATTAGAGCAGCCATTTGCATGATTTGATAAGGAACAAAATTTTTTCAAAAAGTTGGGTTCATGTCCCTTTGGGAGGTCAGCCTTCTCCTGGGGAGCATAATTCCCCAAATAATCTCTCATGTTTCTATTTCTTTCCTCGATGCTTATCCCCTGATGTCTTGAATTCCTTTGGGAAGCTAGCCCATGCTTGGGGAGTGTCATCCCCCAAATAATCTTTCATGCTCCTTTACTTCTTTTTAAGATGCTTATTTCCTACTGCTACTGCTGCTGCTAATCCCCTTAGTGGATCAGTGGTTTACAACTGCCTCAACTGCCTGTATTCTTTCTTAACTTCTGCTAACCACAGCAGTACCTAAATACATCTTTTTTTGTGTTCCCCCCCAAAAAAACAAAACCAAAAGTTACTCAGAAGTCTCAGGCTTTAATATCATGAATACTTTTTTCAAGAAGAGAGTTGGAAGGCATAGGACATGATCAGCACCAAATAGCATAAAAAATAAATTAAACTGACTATAAAATAATCAACAGGAAATGACTAGTGTCTGAGACATTACAGAACCAGCTGCCTCTGTGTAATCAGATCATTGCCTGGTTAGAGGTAAGATCAAAATAATGCCAAATTAAAGGAATTTTAAAATATGAGAAAATACAGTACACAATTATAGCAGCTCCATTCCAACCTCTTTAAATAAACTATTGACTGAAAAAAATAAAAGGGGGGGAGAGAAATGCAAGTAAAGACACTGATAAATATAACTTGAATTAAGGATGTCAAAGAGCCAAGAAACTACTTTAGCTAACAAACATCTGCTCTTTTTTGCCAAGTTAAGAGTTTTGGCAACCAAGGATAATGCTAATTTATAATATGAATTCATTTGCAAAACATTACAGAAGAGTATGGCAGAAGTTTATGTGCAGTATCACTTCACAAAATAGGAAAAGTTAGTGAAGGGGAAAATGAGGGTGGGAGAAAGCTTAATGTGAGATTCAATTAAATTGAAATGTTCCAACATTTGTAGGTAAAACTGGAAGGAAAACAAAATGTGAACTGGACTAGTTTTCTGAGGTTTCTATATTGATTTATTCTCATTAGTGGCAGTGAAACCAACACATTTGTATTTTCTGTGCCTCAGTATTCAGGGTTGATCCTCCCCTTCAGGCATGGCATCCCTGAAAGCTACCCCCTCAGGATAGAGGAAAGCTTTGGGTCAGCATCACTCAAAACCACAGTTCTCAAGCCACACTGATGTTTCTTTTACTAAACCAACATTTTTTCAAAGCAAAATGCCTTTAATTAAATAGCATGGTAAAATACAATACATACATGCTCCCACAAATTCCTTCAGCAAAGACATTTATTTCCCTCTTTCAAGTTCAGTTTCTATACCTTGTTACCTTTTTGTACCAAAAGAGAGGGATTCAGATGCCTTATTGACAGTCACATTGATTCTCAAATCATTCTCCTCCATCCCCAAAATAGGGAAGTGCAAATGGAAGGTGGTTTCCTTTTATCCAGATAATGAAGTTCCCCAGATACTCCTGTTTTAAGATGACATCGTACAGATTGCATTGACCCCAGATTACTAAAAGACCTTTTCAATGCTATTCCTAGCCATCCAAAACAGACTGCCCTAGAAAGTGACACAAGAAAAAACAAGTGGATGAAAAATCTTAGCAATACAGTTGGGTCATCCATTTTATATATATTTTGAAAGGCACAATAGCTAGACAGTGCTCTGGGTTCAGAACTGAATAGGTAGAAAGTCTGCTACATATTTGGAAAAACTGTACAATTCTTTCAATAACACCAATCTACTCCCTACTATCAAAGCCCATAGGTGTTATAGGACTATGACTCATACTACAAGGCCTAAATAGGCTACTTTATATTACCAATAAGGATTTATATGCAAGAAAAAGCATAGAAGAAATATGTATGGTCATATATTACTGGAAAAGAAGTGAAGCTGTCACAGAGGGAGAATGAGCAGTAAAAGATGGACAACATGAGTGCTGAACTGGTTTTCACAAAATAGAGTTCACAAAGCTGCCAAAGTGACTTCTCTAAAGTTCAAATCTAACCATGCTACTTTTCCACCTTACCCTACCTTAGCTCAACAACCTTCAGGTGCTCCCTATTACTTCTAGAGTCAAATATAAAATTCTCCATTTGGTATTGAAAACTCTTCACAGCCTGGCCTCTTCCCACCTTTCTAAGGTGTTCTACATTTTTTCCTCTCTCAACAGTATTCTAAACTCTAGAACCTCCAGCCTACTTGTGGTATGTTGCTTACACATGATTTTCTATCTGTCATCTGAGTATTTTCACCAATCCCATGCTTGGAATGTAATGCCTCCTTGCTTCCAACTCCTGGCTTCTTTTTTGTTGTTGTTTGGTTGTTTACAGTCTGACTCTTTGTAATCCCTACTGGGGCTTCCTTGCCAAAACTTAAAACGTGGAGTAGTTTGCCATTTCCTTCTCCAGATCATTTTATAAATGAGAAAACTGAAGCAAACAAAGCTAAGTGACTTGCTTAAGATCACACAGTTGAGGCTGAATTTAAACTTTTGTTCCAGCATTCTATCCACTGTATCATCTAGCTACTCTTGGCTTCTTTCCCTTCCTTCAAAATTCAATTCAAATTCTCCCTTCTACAGGAAGCTTTTCCCAGATCCCCTCCTTTTATTCCCCTCCCAATGACAGTGATTCCCCTCTGACATAATTTTCCATTGTCTTTTTTTTAATTTTTTATTTATTTTATTGTAAAATCCCCCCCCAGCTACATAAAAACAAGTTTCAACATTTACTTCCAAAACCTTGAGTTCTCTCCCTTTCTCTCACCCAATTTCCCCATTAAGAAAGTAAGTTACGGGGCAGCTCAGTGGTACATAGAGCAGCAGCCCTGGAGTCAGGATTACCTGAGTTCAAATCTGACCTCAGACACTTAATACTTACCTAGCTGTGTGGCCTTGGGCAAGCCACTTAACCCCATTGCCTTGAAAGAAAATAAGTTACTTGGTATAGGTTAAAAATGTGTAGCCATGAAAAACATTACTGCAAAGAAAGAGAAACCTCAAGAAAAATAAAATGAGGGAAAAAGTATGCTTCAGTCTATATTCAGATACATTCAACTCTGTCTTTGGGATGGATTGCATTCTTATAAATCCATCAGAAAAATTGCTTCAATATTTTTTCTCATAGTTACTACTGCTAGCTATATTTCCCTCCATCCTATTCGCCACATCCTCATTTATTCTATTCTCTCTATTCTTTCTCCCTATCCCTCCTCAAAAGTATGTTGTATTTGTCTACCCTCTCTTACAATCTTCCCTCTCTTCTATCACAATTACCCCCCTCCCCCTCCCTATCCCCTTTCTCTCATCCCTTTTCTCTCTTGTTTTCCTCTAGGGTAAGAAAGTCTATACCCAATTGAGTGTAAATATTAAGTTTCTTGCCTTTTCATGTGTGAAATAATATCCCATTCTACCTCTCCTTTCTTTTTCTCCCAGTATATTTCTTTCTCCCCCATTGACTCCTTTTTAATATATTATACCTTCAGATACAACTTTCTCCTGTATCTTGTTTATATATGCTCCTTCTAACTGCCCTAACAAATGAGAAGGTTCATATGAGTAATCAGTATCATCTTCCCCTGCAGGAATACAAATAGTTCAACATCATTAATTTTCTCAAGATTCACCCTTCCTGTCCACCATCTCTATACTTTAAAATCAAACTTTATGTTCAACTTTAGTTGTTTCATCAGGAAAGACTGAAAGTTCATTGAATGTCCATCTTTTCCCCTCAAAGAATATATTCAGTTCTGCTGGTGGTTGATACCTGGTTGTAATTTAAGCACTTTTGCCTTCTGAAATATCATAATTCAAGTTCTAAGAGCCCTTAAAAGTAGAAGCTGCTCAATCTTGTGTTATCTTGACTATAGCTGCACAATATGTGAATTGTTTCTTTCTGGGTGTTTATAATATTTTCTCCTTAACTTGAGAGCTCTGAAATTTGACTGTAAGATTCCAGGCAGGTTTCATTTGGGAATCTCTTTCAGGAGATGATTGATGGATTCTTGCAATTTCTATTTTACCCTCTGCTTCTAGGATATCAGGAAAGTTTTCCTGGATTCATTCATTCATTCATTCATTCATTCATTCATTCTTTCTTTCTTTCTTTCTTTCTTTCTCTTTCTTTCTTTCTTTCTTTCTGTTGTAAAGAGAGTTTTTATTGGCAAAGGGGATTTGTCACACCAAGTATGGTGCAGATAATGACAAAATTAAAAGGAAGAAAAGAAATAAATGTATCAATAAAACTTTAAAAATACTCAGAAAAGTTCAAAAGTTGGTTCAATTGTGTTCTGTACTAAAATCAACCTTACTTTAAAAGTAAACTGTTCATAATAAAGATTCATAATATCAAATTCTATTGTTTTTCTGTTCTCTTGTATATGAAAGTGTTCATATTTCTTGATATTTTGGCAAGTTCAAAATAAAAGTAAAAGAAATCTTTTTTAAGAAAGATTTTATTTATTTTGAGTTTTACAATTTTCCCCCATTCTTGCTTCCTTCTCTCCACCCCCCCCCCCCCACAGAAGGTAGTTTGTTAGCTTTTACATTGTTTCCATGGTATACATTGATCTAAGTTGAATGTGATGAGAGAGAAATAATATCCTTAAGGAAAAAATAAAATATAAGAAACAGCAAAATTACATAATGAGATAATGGTTTTTCCCTGAAATTGTAGGTAACAGTCTTTGGTCTTTGTTCAAACTCCACAATTCTTTCTCTGGATACAGATGCACTGATGAAATGAGCAAGTCCATCAAAGTTGATCATCACCCCCATATTGCTGTTAGGGTGTAAAATGTTTTTCTGGTTCTGCTCATCTCAATCAACATCATTTCATGTAAATCCTTCCATGCTTCCCTGAATTTCCATCCCTCCTGGTTTCTAATAGAACAATAGTGTTCCATGACATACATATATCACAGTTTGTTAAGCCATTCCCCAATTGAAGGACATTCACTTAATTTCCAATTCTTTGCCACCACAAACAGGGCTGCTATGAATATTTTTGTACAAGTGATGCTTTTATCCTTTTTCATCATCTCTTCAGGGTATAGGCTTCCTAGTAGTATTGTTAGATCAAAGGGTATGCATGTTTTATTGCCCTTTGGGCATAATTCTAAATTGCTCTCCAGAAAGACTAGATGAGTTCACAGCTTGACCAACAATATATTAGTGCCCCAGATTTCCCACATGCCTTCCAACACTGATCCTTTTCCTTTCTGGTCATATTGGCCACTCTGAGAGATGTGTTTTAATTTGCATTTCTCTTATAAGTAGTGATTTAGAGTAATTTTTCATATGTCTATGGATCACTTTGATTTCCTCATCTATAAATTGCCTTTGCATATCCTTTGACCATTTGTCAAATGGGGAATGGCTTTTTTAAAAAAAAAATTTGACTAAGTTGTCTGTATATTTTAGAAATGAGTCCTTTGTCAGAAATACTAGTTGAAAAATTGTTTCACGGTTTACTACATTTCTTTTGGTCTTGGTTACAGTGCTTTTGGCTGTGCAAAAGCTTTTTAATTTAATGTAATCATAATTATCTAGTTTGTTTTTAATGATGTTTTCCATCTCTTCCTTGGTCATAAACTGCTTCCCTTTTCATAGATCTGACAGGTAAACTATTTCTTGATCTCCTAGCTTGCTTATAATATTGTTTTTTATGTCTAAATCCTGTATCCATTTTGATCTTATCTTGGTATAAGGTGTGAGGTGTTGGTCTAATTCAAGTTTCTTCCATACTAACTTCCAATTTTCTCAATAGTTTTTATCAAAGAAGGATTTTTATCCCAATAGCTGGACTCTGGGTTTATCAAACAGCAGATTACTATAATCATTTCCTACTATTGCACCTAGTCTATTCCACTGATTGACCACTCTTTTTCTTAGCCAATACCAGACAGTTCTGATGACTGATGCTTTATAATATAATTTTAGATCTGGCAAGGCTAAACCACCTTCTTTTGCACTTTTTTTCATTGAATCCCTGGAAATTCTTGACTTTTTTTCTCATATAAATTTACTTACATTTTTTCCTAATTCATTAAAGTAATTTTTTGGAATTTTGATTGGTAGGCACTAAACAAGTAGTTTAGTTTTGGTATAATTGTCATTTTTATTATATTAGCTTGACCTATCCATGCAGTTGATGTTTGCCCAGTTATTTAAATCTGATTTTATTTGTGTGAGAAGTGTTTTGTAATTGTTTTCAAAAAGGTTTTGAGTCTGCCTTGGCAGGTAGACTCCCAGGTATTTTTTATTGCCTGAGGTTACTTTGAATGAGATTTCACTTTTTAGCTCTTTTTTAAAGGTTATTTTTGCAAGGCAAATGGGGTTAAATGGCTTGCCCAAGGCCACACAGCTAGGTAATTATTAAGTGAGACCGGATTTGAACCCAGGTACTCCTGACTCCAGGGCCGATGCTTTATCCACTGTGCCACCTAGCTGGCCCTATTTCTAGCTCTTTCTGCTGTATCTTGCTAGTCATATATATAGAAATGTTGAGGATTTATGAGGGTTTATTTTATATCCTGTGACTTTCCTAAAGTTGCTAATTATTTCTAGTAGTTTTTTAGATGATTTTTTTGGGATCCTCTAGGTATACCATTATGTCATCTGCAAAGAGTGAGAGTTTTGTCTCTTCCTTCCCAATTCTAATTCCTTCAATTTCTTTTTCTTTTATTGCTGAAGTTAATATTTCTAATGCAATATTGAATAGTAGTGGTGATAATGGGCATCCTTGTTTCACCCCTGATTTTATTGGGAATGCCTCTAGCCTCTCCCCATTGAATATAATGCTTGATGGCTTCAGATAGATACTACTTATTGTTTTAAGGAACAATCTATTTATTCCTACACTCTCTAGTGTTTTTAGTAGAAATGGGTTCTGTATTTTGTCAAAAGCTTTTTCAGCATCTTTTGATATAATCATATGATTTCTGATAGGTTTGTTATTGATATCACTAATTATATTAACAGCTTTCCTAATATTGAACCAACGCTGCATTCCTGGGATAAATCCTACTTGATCATAACGTATTATCCTAATGATAACTTGTTGTAATCATTTTACTAATATTTTATTTAAAATTTTTGCATCTATATTCATCAGGGAGATGGGTCTATAACTTTCTTTCTCTGTTTTAACTCTTCCTGGTTTAGGCATCAGCACCATATTGGTGTCATAGAAAGAGTTAGGCACATATTTTTTCCAAAGAGTTTATATAGAATTAGAACCAATTGTTCCTTAAATGTTTGATAAATTCACTTGTGAATCCATCTGGCTCTGGAGATATTTTTTAGGGAGTTCAGTAATGGCATGTTGAATTTCTTTTTCTGAGATAGGGTTATTTAGGTAATTAATTTCCTCTTCATTTAATCTGAGCAATTTATATATTTGTAAATATTTGTCCATTTCACTAAGATTGTCAAATTTATTGGCATAGAGTTGTACAAATTAATTCTGAATTAATTAATTTATTTCCTCCTCATTGGTGGTGAGTTCACCTTTTTCATTTATGATACTAGCGATTTTATTTTCTTCTTTCTTTTTTTTTAATCAACTTGACCAGAGGTTTATCAATTTTATTGGTTTTTTCATAAAACTAACTCTTGGTTTTATATATAAGGTAAATAGTTTTCTTGCTCTAAATTTTATTAATTTCTCCTTTAATTTTTAGAATTTCTAATTTGGTATTTAATTGGGGGGTTTTAATTAGTTTTTTTCCTCTAAATTTTTTAGTTGAATATTAAGTTCATTGATCTCTTCTTTCTCTAATTTATTCATGTAAGCATTTAAGGGTATAATATATACCCTGACATCCACCTTGAGCATATCCCATAGGTTTTGGTATGTTGTTTCATTATTGTCATTATCTAGGATGAAATAATTAATTCTTTCTATAATTTGTTGTTTGATCCATTCATTCTTTAAAATGATATTATTTAGTTTCCAATTAGTTTGGGGTCTATATCTCCCTGGCCCAACATTGCATGTGATTATATTGCATTATGATCTGAGAAAGATGTATTCACTATTTCTGCTTTTCTACAATTGATCATTAGGTTTTTATGCCCTAGTACATGATCAATTTTTGTGTAAGTGCCATGTACTGCAGAAAAGAAAGCATATTCCTTTTTCTATCCCTATTCAATTTCCTCCATAAGTCTATCATATCTAAATTTTCTAACAATCTATTTACTTCACAACTTTCTTCTTGTTTATTTTATGATAAGATTTATCTAAATATGATGTCTCCAACTAGGAGAGTGTTGCTGTCTATGCCTTCCTGTAGCTCTTTCAACTTCTCCTCTAAGAATTTAGATGCTATGCCATTGGATACATACATATTTAGTATTGAAATTATTTTATTGTCTATGGTACCTTTTTAGGAGGATATAGTTTCCTTCCTTATCTCTTTTAAAGATATCTATTTTTGCAATTGCTTTGTCTGAGATAAGGATTGCAACCCCTGCTTTTTTCTCTTCAGCTGAAGCAAAATATATTTTGCTCCAACCCTTTACTTTTACTCTATATGTATCTCTCTCTGTTTCAAATAAGTTTTTTGTAAGCAGTATATTGTAGGATTGTGGTTTCTAATCTGCTCTGCTATTCACTTATGTTTTAAGGGAGAGTTAATCCCATTCACAAAGTTATAATTACTAACTCTTTATTGCCATCCATGCTATCTTCCCTCTGTTTGTATTTACCCCTTTTTCCCCCCTTTATTCATATTCCCCAGTATTTTGTTTTTGAATACCACCACCTTCAGTGTGTTTGCCCTACTATATCAACCTCCCTCCCCTTTCTTTCCCCTTTCCCTTTTCCCCTTCCTCCTTCCCTTCCTCCTGTTAGTTCCCCTTTTTCTCTCCCTTCCCATCCCCCCTCCCCTTTTCCCCTTTTAATACTTGAAAGGTGAGAAAAGTTTTTTAACTTTAACTGAGTGTATATAAGTTAACTTTAAGCCAAGTCTGATGAGAAGAAGATTCAGGTGGTTCTAACCTCCTCCTTTCTTCCTTGCAATAGGTCTTTTGTACCTCTTAATGTAATGTGATTTACCCCATTCAATCTCCTCCATCCCCTCATCTCCTTACTGTCCCCCTTTTAAGGAGGTATTGTTTTTAAATCATTCTGAGTCACAGAACAGTCATGAGTGTCCATCACTTCTAGCTAAGTATATTCTCTCTAATAGAGTTACAATTCTCAAGCATTATGAGAATCTTTCTCCCAAGTGGGGATAAAGCCAGTTTCATCTTATTGGATAACAGTTTTTTTCTTTATTCCCCCCCCCCTTTTTACCTTTTCATGTGTCTCTTGAGCCTCCTGTTTGATGTCCAAATTTTCTATTACGCTCTGGTCTTTTCATCAGGATATGTTGGAAGTCTCCCATTTAATTAAATGTCCATCTTTTCCCCTGGAAGAGAAGGCTCAGTTTTGCTGGTTGTTGGATTATTGGCTGCATTCCAAGCTCCCTTGCTGTTTGGAATATCTCATTCCAGGCCTTTTATCCCTTAATATTGATGCAGCCAGGTCCTGCATAATCCTTACTGTGGATCCCTGTTGCTTAATTGTTTTCTTTCTGGCTGCTTACAGGATTTTTTTTCTTTTATCTGACAGTTCTGGAATTTGGCCACAACATTTCTTGGTATTTTCATTTTAGGATCTCTTTCCAGAGAGAATAGAAGTATTCTTTTAATAATTATTTTTCCTCTGGTTCCATGATATCAGGGCAGTTTTCCATCACTAAATCCTATAATATTAAGTAAAGACTTTTTTTCTCTTCAATGTTTTCAGGAAGTCCTTTAATTCTCAGGTTATTCCTTTTCTATTGGTTCTTGAGGTCTATGGCCTTGCCGATGAGGTATTTGACATTTTCTTCTATTTTTCAATCTTTTAGTTTTGTTTAACAGAATCTTGTTGTCTCACGAAGTCATTAGTTTCCACAGATTCCATTCTTTTTTTTTTAGAGAAGGATTTTCTTCATTTACCTTTTTCAACTCCTTTTCCAATTGGTCAATTCTATTTTTGAAGGAGTTTTCCATTTGCTCAAGTGTAGTTTTGAGAGAATTACTTTCTTTTTACATTTGCCCAATTGAGGATTTGGGAGAATTATTCTCATTTAGTATTTGTCCAATTGTATTTTCCAAGGATTTTTTTTCTTGTTGTGATGTTAATTTTCTCTTGCAATGTGTTAATTTTCTCTTGAGTTTCTTTTCCCAACTTTTCCAATTGATTTTTAAGCTCCTTCATGATTTCTTCAAGGGAGTTTTTCAGGGCTGGAGACAAATTCATATTCTCCTCAGAATTGCTAGATCTCTCTGGGTTAGAATCTGGTTCTTATAAGTATTTCTCCATCGGTCCCCCTTTTTGATGGTTTTTTCTTCATTTTTCTAGGATCTTGTGTTGGGGAGGGGCTGGCTCTCAGAGATTTGCTTTTGAAAACCCTAGAGGCTTTGTCTACTTGGCTTAGTAATTCCAAGGGCCATCCAGTAGGGAGTGCTGGTTGCTTTCTCTGGAGTGATTGAAGCCCTCTTCCAATCCTGGAGGGAGTGAGGGGGGATGAGGAGGGATTGAAGAGGGGCAGCAGGGTTTGAGTTGGCCTTGGACAATGGTCTGGAAGCCCATCTCCCTTTCACCTGAGTGCCCTCTGTAGTCCACACTGGAGCCTGAGGTTGGGGGGAAGCTACCATTTGTTCCTGGAAGAATGCTCTGCTAAAAGTATGGGGCTCAGGTCCCACACCAAACTGGATGTTTTCCAGGCATGCAGACCTTCCCTCCCCTGGTCAAAGCCTTGGCAACTAAAGTTGCTTCTCAGACCCATCTCTCACTAAAGTCTCTGTGGCTAATGCCAGTCTTCTGGCTTCCCCCCACTGCTGTCCCTGCACTGACCTGCTCCTGGTTCACCCACAGTCCCCTCAGACAGACTTTGTTGGTAGGTGTTCTTCTCCTACCTTCTTTTTCTGGGTTTTGTCGATTGAGTTTCTGTTAAGAGGTTTCTTTCATGCAATTTTTGAGGGGACACCAGGAGCACTTAACATAGTGCCTGTCTTCTCTCTGCCATCTTTGCTGGAAGTCCCCCTGGATTATTTCTTGAAAGATGAAGTCTAGGCTCTTATTTTGGTCATGACATTCAGGTAGTCCAATAATTTTTCAGTTCTCTTTTCTAGATCTGTTTTCCAGGTAGGTTGTTTTTCCAAAGAAATATTTCACATTTTCTTCTAGTTTTTTTAATACTTTGGGTTTTGTTTTATCATTTCTTGATTTCTCACAAAATCATCAGCTTCCCTTAGCTTCTTGCTACAAGGAGGTATTTTCTTCAGAGAGCTTTTTTAAATCTCCTTTTCCATCTGACCAATTCTGCTTTTTTAAAGTAATTCTTCTCCTCATTGGTCTTTTGGACTTCCTTTTCCATTTGTCCCAAACTGTCCCAAACTGGGACAGTATTTTTCTGTATCTCCTTCACCAAACTACTGACTTGCTTTTCATGATTTAACTGCATCACTCTCATTTCTCTTCCCAATTTTTCCTCTACCTCCTTTACTTGATTTTCAAAATCTTTTTTGAGTTCTTCCATAGCTTGAGATAAATTCATATTTTTCTTGGAGACTTTGGATTAAGAAACTTTGACTTTGTTATGTTTTGAGTATTCAATTTGATCCTCCATAGGACCAAAGTAAATTGTCTATGGTAGGATATTTTTTCTTCTGTTATTTGCTCATTTCCCCAATTTTTTATTAAGATGGAGCTCTGCTTCAGTGATGGAGGACATAGTCCCAAACTTTTGAGGTTTTTTTGGCAGCTGTTTTCAGAGACATGGCCTGGGACCTCCAAGTTCTCAATTCCTCCAAGGTCTTATGAGAGGCTATGACTGCCCTTCTGGCCTATGCTCTGATCTATTTTAATGATGCAAGGATAAAGTGAGGAAGGTTTTCAACATGTCAGATAGATGTCCTCTATCTTATGAGTAAACTTATAGAATGAGATGAACAGAGGTCATGTGAAACAAACAGATCTAGATAGATTGCAACCTGCATCTTTGGAGGGGGCATATAAATTGATGAGATCACAGATTCAACTGAGTATTTGGGTGAGGTGTCACAATACTGGAAGATATAATATTGAACCTACAAATCAATAAGACTTGAAGATAAATCCCCCCTTAAACATGCACTTGCTATGTAACCTCAGACAAGTCATTTAACCTCTTCCAGCCTTAGTTTTCTCACTTGTAAAATGAAGTTAACAATAACTTTTTTACCTTATAGAATTTTGAGGAACAAAGAAAATAATTTTGTAAATTGATTTGTAAGCCTTAAAAAGCTATATAAGGTGGAGTGGCTAGATGGTGCAGTAGATAGAGCACTGGTCCTGGAGTCAGAAATATCTGAGTTCAGATCCAGCCTCAGACACTTAATAATTACCTAGCTGTGTGGCCTTGGGCAAGCTGCTTAACCCTATTGCTTGCAAAAAAAAAAGCTATATAAATATCAGCTATTGTTATCATTATGGTGTAGAAGGAAGAACAAAGATTTGAATTTCAAGGAAATATGAATGAGTCCTACCACCAACTTACTGTTCAACCTTGAATAATCCATTGTCTTTTCTGGGTCACAATTTATGTCTCTATCAAATGAAGGAACTGAACTAGAATAACTTTAATGTCCTTTCCCAACTCTTTCCTTTTATAGCATTCTGTATGTGAATAAGAGTTCTGGGAGAGGGCCTTTTATTACCCCCCTGACCCAGGAAATATGTGAACCAGCAAGTTTGCATAGAAAAACTAACTGTTTTAGATTGGTCTCTTGAATCAGTCTGTAAGATGATTCTGTCTATTCCTGGAAGGGTAAGAAACAGGGAGGGGAGAGCCAGGATATGGAAGCTGGATAGTGTCCCAGGTCAGTCTCTCCTGAGCCAAATCTGTAGTGTTTGCTTCATTCATTTATTTAAAGTGTTGTGGATTCCTAGAAAAAGACACCCACATCCATATGGAAGCACAAAACTGACATCCAAAACCAAAGAGAAATGTTTGGAAGTTTAGACTCCCTTTGGGGATTATCAGTACTCCTTTTCATTATTAAAAACAATGGTACCCAGAACAGCCAGTTTATTCTCCTCTTATCCAAGGACAAAAACAAGGTTAATTCTCTTTGGCTAAAAGGGATTGTGGCCAAAGGAAAGCCAGTTGATATTATCTATATCCAAGGCTATCTCTAGATGACAAAACATGGGATATAGTACTTCCCAAATATTTTTGTCACAATGAAATTAATATCAATAACAAGAAAAAATAGCTAACATTTATATAGAGGTTTTATTCCACTGTATTAAGTACTGTCCAATTGTCATCTCTTTTAAATTAGATTAAGATGACTAAGACTGGTTTTGTAAGATAGGGGATCTATATCTGTGTGTGTATACATACATATAGTAAATCTACTGTTTTGCATGGATATTTGCTCATATTTGTGCTGTATATATTTATACCATACTTCTCATCTGTCCCATTTGAGTGTAGTAGGAATTTTTTGTGAGTAGGAATTGTTTTTCTTTATATCTACTTCTCTAGAAAGGTTGCTTATCCCAAGGGAAGGTGACAAAACCTTCCCTTGTAAAAAGGAAAAAACAGTTAAGGAAAACTAAGTGATAGAATGTAAAATATGATCAGCATATGAAATATTCCACACCCTTAACCCTTCAACTTTTGACCAAAGTAGTTAAGTGTTTTTCACCATCTGCCTTTGAAACTCAAATTGGTCAGACTTGCCAAGAATATGCCAGGTGGATTTAGCCAAGTAACTTCTTGTCTGGGCTCATTTGTTCTATTGTGAAATAATACAAATCCTCTCTATTCCTGTATACCATCCAATAAAAGAAAGTGACTTTTCTTGATAAACTAGGAGGGAAGGGAAAGACAGACAGTATGATTGACAGTTAAAGTTGGTGGGTAAACTCCATTCTGATTGAGTGCATCTTCTCTGTGAAGGATGAAATGTATCTGATCAAAGTCAAGAGGTAGAGAATGAGTAGGTGAACAATACTTCCTGCCAGTCTCTGTGAATGGAGGAGAATCGGAAACCACAATGACTTCCTCTAGACTGGAGGGTTCAATATGTAGGTCTTCCCTACATTGAGTGGGGGCAGAGAAGGGAGTAGGGCCTGGATTGTGTATGAGGAAACTGAGGAACATAGGGAGAGAGAAGAATTGAATGGTCTCAGAATTGAGATCATTGTTATGTGTGGATTTGGGAGAGGGAAAGAAAAGGGAAGGGAATAATCATTATTCCATACCTACTATGGACTAGGTACAATAGTAAGAACCTTTATTTACCAAGTATTATCTCATTAGATCCTCACAAAAACCCTATGAGTTATGTTCTATTATTACCTCTACTTTATAACTGTGAGAACTGAGGCAGACAGAGATTAAGTGACTTGCCAACATCCTGTAGTTAGTAGGTCACTAAGGACTGTTTTGAACTCAAATTTTGTTGACAGGTCTAGCATTCTATTTGCTGCACCACCATTTGTCAAATAGGAGCTCAACACTGCGTTGGGCTCTGTGGCTCTGCAAAGACCTTCTTTCTCTCTGATCCTTCTCTGTTTCCCATTCTTTCCTTTCCTTTGCCCCCATCCTAACATTTCTCTTCTGAGAGTGGGAGAGGGTGACAGAAGGAAGAAGAAATGAGCCAAGCTATAGGCAGGAATTCTTAACTAATGGAGCCCAGAAATAATTATGGACCATATATAACTGGACTAACTATCATCACCCTCAATGTTGCTATGTTCATGAGAGAGGAGAGATTTGGAATTTTAAGCCTGAAAGCCCTCTACAAAAGCACTCTGATAAGACTAATGTGGGAGATATTATCGATCAGAGACCTTAATTGTTGGGTTACAAAATGTCTCTGCCATAAATAAGCTTATTAGCTAAAACCCATTAAGAACTACATCTTGAAGCTAGGACTACTCCCTTTGCTCCTTTCAACTCCTCAGTCTTCAAACCACTTATTAGAAGGTAGGAGGTAGGAAAGGGATGGGTTCGCGCACAACTAATATCTCCTTGCTATAATTCCTAGTGACCATCTCCAGTACTTTCAATACTCAACTCAACCTAGACCCTATGTTTCATCAACAAGACCTAGTCAGAAAAATCACTAAAGAAAAGTGTTAAGGTATTGTCCTAAGATGCTGTTATTCCATTTTCCATCTTCCAAAATACCATAAGGTGCATACTTCTGGCCTGTTTCTATGATTCCCAGTCCCCGGCCAGGCCAGGCCATCTATGGTATAACTGCCTCTACTTTCTTTCCTGGTCCTGGGCTAACACACTAAGAGTGGAGTCATAGTAGTAGATAGAGTACCAGCCCTGGAGCAGGAAGTAGAGTTCAAATCTAGTCTCAGATACTTGAAACTTAGCAGTTGGGTGACCTTGAGCAAGTCTCTTAACCCTGATTGCCTCATATCCAGGCCATCTCCAGTTTCCCTGATTCATATCTGGCCACTGGATACAGATGGCTCTAGAGGAGAAAATAAAACTGGTGACTTAGGACAGAATCCTCTCACTCAAATCCAATTCATTTGCTTGTCATTCAGCTCCTACTGAATTCCCCACCTACATCTTTACTGCAAGGATCAGAGTGGAGGGTCAAGGGTCTTCTAGGGGATGGGAAACTTCCTTTTCCTGTGGAAACTATTGAGTGAGTTCAACTGATCTCTGCACCACTCTCCCCTTAAGGTTGAATTTGCCCCAGTTACAAGAATTTTTAGTTGTAAATCCTGGACGCAAGCAGTAATGCCACAGCCTAAATGCTCAGAGATTTTCCATATAATTGGAAGTGGTGGGGATGGGATAGGATAGGCAGAAGGGGATTTAAAGAAAAACATTCTAAAGATAAAGAATATCATGATCAATGCTCTTGAAGCAGGAGAGCATGGGGTAATTATGAATGATAATGAGCATAGACCACTGGATATTTTCCAAGAATGTAATTGGACAATACTTTGTACAAAGGAAATGCTTAATAAATTATTCATTTAATAACTGAATGTGAAGTATTTAAAAGGAAGTAATATAGAAGACATAGAAATGTAAGAGTGGTACCAAGTGACCCTTAAATGCCAAGTTAAGGAATTGGGATTTCATTCTTGAAGTAATATTAGAAACAATTGAAAGATCTTAAGCAAATTTTCAGATTTGGTCATATTACATCAAAACACCTGTGATTTTTGAGGAAGAGAGGACCTGCTGTTTAATTATCACCTTTTGTATGCAACTTTTCCTGATTCCCTTAACTTCTAGTGCCCCCTTACAAACCATCTTGTATCTAACTTATATATGTGTGTGTGTGTGTGTGTATAGCTTTCATGTTTATTAACTTTTGTGTGTGTGTGTGTGTGTGTGTGTGTTTATACTTCTTGTCTCCCCCATTAGAATGTAAGCTCCTACTCTTTGTATTTGTTTCCCTAACATGTAGTACAATGTCTGGCAAGCAGTAAGCACTTAATAAATATTTGTTGGTTGATGGATTGACCACTACTATTGTGGCAGCAATGAGAATTAAGCTCTTCAATTGTTTCTTTCCTATTTTTTGTGATTTTCCCTCATATTTCAAAACAAAACAAAACAAAACAAAATTTCATTTTGTCCTACCATGCCCTCCAGTTGTTGTCCTATATCTCTCTTCCCTTTTGAATTGGTCTCTCTTAGGAAAAGCTCCTCATATTCATCATCTCTACTTTCTCATTTTCATCACTTCAATTTTCTCACCTTCAACTCACTTTTCAACTTCAAATCAATTTCAGCTATTTCCATGATCTAAGATACATAAAACCTTAGTGCAGTAACAATCTGATGAACAAAGAAAAAAACAAAGAAAGCTAATCTCTTTTATAAGTTCAATTTTTATTTATTTATTTTTATTTTTAATTTTTATATTTTATTTATTTATTATTTTCAGCCCTGAATTCTCTTCCTCCCTGAGAAAGCAAGAAAGGCAAAATTTCCTATTACAAATGTGTAATCAAAGAAAATTAATTTCTGCATATTCTTTCAGTTTCATTTGCTTTGGGAGGTCCCATCCCTTATACATGACTGTGCCCCAAGTCTCTGTCTTGAACTCTTTTTTTTTTCCTCCATGCTCTCTTGGTGATTTAATCAATTTTCACAAGTTCAATTATCATCTCTATGTAGACAACTAATATATTTACATATTCAGGCCTCATTGAGTCTCAGTCCCATTTCAAGAATTGCTTGTGGGTATTTCAAATTGAATGGTCTATAGGCATCTCACCCTCAACATGCCTAAAACAGGATTCATTATCTTTCCCAAAAAACCCTTTCCTTTTTCTAACTTCCTTATTTCATTTGAAGGTTTTTCCACTGACCTGAGCCACTCAGGTTTACAAGCTTAAATGTTACTCTTAACTTTTCTTCTTCCTCACTCTTCATACCCAATCAGTTGCCAAGGCTTGCGCATTTTACTTCTACTTTATCCTGTATCTGTCTTCTTGCTATTCACACAGTCATTCTCTTGGCTCAGTTCATCATCACTTTTTGCCTAGAATATTATAATAGCCTCCTAATTTGTCATCCCCATTAGGTTCTCCCCTTAGATTGCCAGCACTTATCATTGTTCCAAGCTTATAGTAAGTAGCTAATAAATGTTAATAAACTAGTTAATAAAAAATTAATAAGTAATCTATCTATACAGCCATCTATCTATCTACCTATTTATCCAATCTTTCAACCACACATTTGCCAACCTGATATACTTAGAGATCTGAACTTCTCATGCCCTCCAGTGTCTCTTTACCTCTAGGATAAAATATAAATTCTTCCTTAATGTCTCTCTCTCTCTAGCCTACCTTTCTAGGCTTATTGTATCCTACTCTTCTTCATACACTCTACATTCAAGCCCACTGGGCATGTTTACTGTTCCTCCTATACAACATTCCATCTTTCATCTCTCTGCTTTTATAAAATCTGTCCCCATTGCCTAGAATGTTCTTTTCACTTCTATCTCATGAAATCCCTGGATTTCTTCAAGATTCAGTTCAGGTGCCACCTAACTAACAAGAGATTTGTCTTTTCTTTTTCTTTTTTTTTTTAAAGTTTTTGCAAGGCCAGGTTAAGTGACTTTCCCAAGATTACCAGGGCCAGTACTCTATTCCCTGTACCACCTAGCTGCCCCCAAGAGATTTATCTTGAAAATTACTTGATTTCTATTTTATATTTTATTTTCTTTGTATTTTTTTTAGGTTTTTGCAAGGCAAATGGGGTTAAGTGGCTTGCCCAAGGCCACGCAGCTAGGTAATAATTAAGTGTCTGAGATTGTATTTGAACCCAGGTACTCCTGACTCCAGGGCTGGTGCTTTATCCACTGCGCCACCTAGCCGCCCTTTCTTTGTGTTTTTCCATAATAGAATGTAAGATTCTTGAGGGCAATTTTGTCTTTATATACCTAGCACCTGGCAATTTGGGTTGTACAATAGATACTTCAGTATTGCTGTGCAGAACTGAAGAGATATCCTACCTACTTCATGGGTTATTACGAGGTTAAATGAGATCACAGGTGAAAAAGCATGTTAAAAAGTGCACTTTGGGGGTAGCTAGGTGGCACAGTGGATAGAGAATTGGCCCTGAAGTCAGGAGTACCTGAGTTCAAATTTAACCTCAGACGCTTAATAATTACCTAGCTGTGCAACTCTAGGCAAGTCACTTAACTCCATTGCCTTGCAAAGAGCCAAAAAAAAAAAAAGTATGCTAGGTAGTGCTGTGGATAGAGCACCAGGGTCCTGGTGTCAGACAGACAGAGTTCAAATATGACCTTAGACTCTTATTAATTGTGTGAGCCTGGGTAAGCTAACTAACTCTTGCTTGCATAAAACTGAAGAAAGAAATGGCAAATCATTCCAATGTTTTTGCGAGAAAACCCCATGGATAGTATTAAGAATACTAAAAGACAAGATATCAGAAGATGAACCCTTCAAATCAGAAGCTATGATCACAGGGTTATGAAAAATTGGATGTGACTGAATAACATCAATATTTATAATGATTGTCTCTTGTCCTCTCCAAGCTAGATGTCATTTCTTATGAGATTAACTAGTCTTTATCTGAGAACTATAGAAAACCTAAAGGGAGAGGAAAATTTGGATAAAAAAAGGATGGAGGATAAACCAGAAGGGTCAGGAGTCTTGGTAGTAGCCAGGAAAAACAGACAAATAGGCTATATCAGTGAGATGCTATAGGTTGGAGGGAAGGGGCTGAGCAACTTAGAGGTAGCAACAGCATGATGACCCAGAGAGACAACACATAGTAGATACTTAATAAATACTTACCAAATGAATGAACTGGGGACTACTAAAAAAAAAAAACAGAATGGAAAAGATCCTTCCCATGCCATGAAGAAAAGTTCTTGATACATTGCCAGATATAGAGCAGACACTTCATAAATGTTTATTGATTCATTAGTTGAAGAAAGATGCCAAGATTCAAAGTCAAGGCCTCCAAGTAAGTCCACAGGGTTGCCAGGAAATCATTCATTCATTCAGTGAACAAACCTATAATGGGCAAGTCAATGCATTGGGCTTTTCAGACAATGTATACAGGGTCAAGATTTTTAATGCAATCTTGACCTTATTAAAGCTTTAAACTGCACTAAGATTTTTGGGACAATAGATAGCACTAAAGATAGAATTACAGAGGTCTATATGTGACTATAACCTAAGAATTTCTTAGATTTCGCCATCAGATCCAACCTTTCCCTTAGGCATGAATCTTCTCTGCAGCATCCCTGATACAGGTCAGCCTGCCTCTACTTCCCCAGAAGTAGAAACCAGAAGCTCACTTACTCATGAGACAGCAATTGAATGAAATATGGCCCTAGTTCCAGGAGGAACCAATAGAATCCTGGCTTCCTCTATTCCTTTTGTAAGAGGGCCATGAAAAAGTTGAAAAAGGTAGGAGCTAACTCAAGAAGGATTATTTGTATCTGCATCTTCCAGGCTCAGAACAAAGAGACTGGCATCTTGGCTGCAGCCAAATTGATTGAGACTCAGAGTGAAGAGGAACTGGAGGATTATATAATGGAAATTGACATTTTGGCTGGCTGTGACCATCCACACATCGTCCAACTATTGGATGCCCTCTATTGGGAGGGCAAACTGTGGGTAAGTTGGTGAAGCTAACAAGGACTATAAGTCACGCACAATTGTAAATCCTCAGAGCATCTCTAATGTTTTAACACTTAGCTTGTTCATAGATGATAGTTGATTAGTTCTTGTTCTTTATCATCAAAGAAGACCAAATTGACACCCCTATGCTTGAGACAAATTACAATGTGTCCTACTGTGGCTGATCAGACCAATACTCAAAATGCTTTACCACAAATAGAGCAGTAATAGTACATTTGAATACCTAGGGTGGGTACTCTAAACTTATGGATGTCACATTTCCTTTGAGCTGTTTCAGTTCTACCTTCCTCATAAAATGCAACATCCTCACTGATGAGGATACACCATTCTGGGCAGTCCTGTGCCAGTGTCTCCCATGCCCTACAATCAGTTTTAAAGTTCCTCAATGATATCAGTATCACTTCTAGTGATTTGTGAGCACTTACCTTGCGTGAGTTCTACATAAAACAGTTTTTTTAGCAAGCATACAACTGACTTTCTAACAATGTGACCAGCCCATCATAATTGCACTCCCTGTAGCAATGTTGGAATGCTAGGCAGTTTAGCTTGAGAAAGGACCTCAGTGTCTTGTATCTTCTCCTAAGACAATTTAAATGGAAGCAATTCTGTTTCCTGACACAGTGCTGGTAGACTGTCCAGGTTTCACAGGCATATAGCAATTCAGTCAGCACAATGACCATGTAGACCTTCAGTTTAGTAGTCAGTCTAATACCTCTCCAATACTTTCTTTTGGAGTCTCCCAAATACTGAGCTAGCTCTGGCAATGCTCATTGTCAATGTATACCTTCTTGGAAAGGACACTTCCAAGGTAAGTGAACTGGTCCACAGTACTCAAAACTCCATTTGCTGTAATTGATGGTTCCATATATGGATGGTGCAGTGCTGGCTGATGGAGCACCTGTGTTTTCTTGGAGTTAATTGTTAGATCAAAATTACCATAAGCAGCAAAGAATCGATCTAAACTTTGTTGTGTCTCAGCATCAGAGGCTGCATTGAATGCACAATCATCTGCAAAGAGAAGAACACGTACCAATGCTCCCTCTACTTTGGTCTTGGTTGGAAGCCTTTTAAAGTTAAGGATCTGCCATCAGTGTAGTCACTGACTTTGAAGTAAATAGACAATATATAGTCAGGTAAATGGGGGCATCCTCATGTGAGAGTCTGGAGAGTCCAGTTCTGTCCCTGCCTTTGCTGTGTGAAATGAAAACAGATGAATCTCCTTGGAGAAAAAAGCAAAGAAGGTGGAAAAAAGACTTGATGGTGGTTATTGTCTACTGTCCTAGGACTCTGACTCTATTAAGCTCAAATACTAAAACCCTGGAGCCGCAAGGAAAATTATGGGATCAAAAAGGGATTATTTTGAAATTTGACCTATATTAAGTTGACCTGTATTAAGCCCCTATTAAAATTATAATAAAGCTGTTTCTTGAATGCCATCCAATTGGCAAAGCCTGGAGTTGTTAAGAAATATCAAATTTTCTTTAATATTCTTATAGTCCAATAAATAAAGAAGCATGGTTATTGATACCAGGGAAAAATATAGCTGACTAAAGGTTCAGATGCAGAACATCAAAGAATTCACATAGAACAGGGTTATACAAACTTACTTTTAAATTTTTTTTATTTTAACAATAGACAGTATATTTTGATTTGCCATTTTAGTGAGAGCTCTATCCACTTCACCACCTAGCTGCCCCTTGGAGCAGAGAGACTTTTACACTTTAGATTTTCCTCAGTTCTGGATTTCCTATGCTCTGTGCCACCCCTTCATCTGGCCCCAGTCCACTGCAGAGTTCCCTCCCTTTGCTTCCCTACAGAGAAGTTAGATCCTCTAAGTTAAGTGCTTCCTCTCATGGATGCTTTATTTCTTAATCTTGTTCTGCTCTGTCTCACTTGACTTCCATCCTAAATTTCTGAGACACACTTCTGTCTCCATCCTGCTTAGATTAATCTTCCTCCTTTCTGTGTCCTGACCCTCATCATACACAATCAAGAACAATTTCTTTTGCCAATTATTTAATTTCTTGGGCAGCATGAATTCACATTTGCAAAGCATTCTAGTTCACAAAGGGCTTATTTAAGATATAGAGAAGAAAGGGGATGGGGAATAATGATTCATATTTACATAAGTAGGTAATATAAATAATCTTATCCCCATTTTCCAGATGAGAGAACTGAAGATCAGAGAGGCTAATTGACTTCACACCCACGGTCACGCAGCTAGAAGAGCCAGGACCCAGACTTCTGACCCCAAGTCAATGCTTTTTCCACCTTCCAAACTTGATCTCTTTTTTGTTTTGTTTTGTTTTGTTTTTTGGTTTTTTTTTTTTTGCAGGGCAATGGGGTTAAGTGACTTGCCTAAGGTCACACAGCTAGGTAATTATTAAGTGTCTGAGCTCAGTTTTGAACTTGGGTCCTCCTGACTCTAGGGCCCATACTCTATCTACTGTGCCACCTAGCTACCCCCCAAACTTGATCCTCTTAAAGATAGAATCTTTTCTTTTCTAAACTTTGTATCTCCCCTAACATCTAACAGTGCTTGACATAAAGTAGACACTTAAGTCTTTGGTGGATCATTCACTAGTGGGGAGAAGCAGAATGGAAAAATATACAGAATGCTAAACTTGGTCAGAAAGACACTAGAACTTCATCTCTTGAGATTCAGTCTGATACTGTGTGGTAAATGAATTGCTGTCTGCATAGGTATATTCACATGTGTGGGTATGTCTCTGAGCATAATATATATGGAAATGTATATAGTAGGATTTGGAGATGTATTTGAAGATTCAATATGTGTGGAGAGGTCATAGGATCATTCATTTAGAGGTAGGAGGGAACTGAGAAACCAGAATCTGATGTTCTCATTGTAAAGGAGTAGATAGCAAAGATGGGATTCCAACACAGAATCTCTGATACCTGATAGATATATAGTGATGAGATATATATATATATATATATATATATATATATGCATATATATGGAGAGAGAGACCTATGTCTATATCTATATCTGTATCTACATATGGATCAGGCATATGCTTGGCTGAAGAATGTAGCACCAAATAGATTCCTTAAAACATTTGATTCTTCCTTTCTCATATCTTTGGTCCTCAGATCCTCATTGAGTTTTGCCCTGGGGGTGCTGTAGATGCCATCATTTTGGGTAAGTATATTCTGTAGACTACCATTAAGACAATTCTGAAGATGTAACCCCTTGAAAAGTGCCTCTCCCCAAAGATCACACATTACCAGTGTTTCATCTTCATTATATAGAAGGGAAAGCCACAACCTGAGCTGGGTCTTCTACACTCCCCATTGCCTTAGAATCAAGAAGACCCCAAGTTTAAATCTTGCCTTGAATGCTTATTAGCTATCACTCTGGGCAGGTGATTTAATCTGTTGGCCTCAGTTTTTTTTTCTTCTGTTAAACAGGGAATAATAATAATAATAATAATAATAATAATAATAATAATAATAGCACTTACTTTCAAGACCGTTGTGAGAATTAAATGAGATAATACCTGTCAAGGATTTGCAAACTTTAAAGCACACTATCAGATTGGGCAAAATGCTTTTGTTACATGATACATGATAATTTTGTTACATGTTACATGATAAGGATGATGATGATGATGATGATGATGATGATGGGCCAAGTCCAAGGTCTCATTTTCTCTCTTATCCTTGCAGAGTTGGAGAAAGGATTGACAGAAGAGCAAATCCAAGTGGTTTGCAAGCAAATATTGCAAGCTCTGGAATACCTGCATGAATCTAAAATCATCCATCGGGACCTCAAGGCTGGGAATGTCCTGCTGTCTTCTGAAGGATATGTCAAACTTGGTGAGTAAAACTCTGGGCCATGCCTCCCAAATCCACCCCCAACATTCCCTACTCCTTCACAACCCTTATTAAAAATAACCATTCCAGGACCATTACCTGACCAAAAGAACTATTTTTCCTTGCTACAGAAGTATGCCCATATATCCTTATATTCACTCTGAATGCAACACACATTGCAAATCTGCACATAAAGGCCTTCACATTCCCCCAAATATTTTTCCTACAAAAGTATTTCAAATTCCCCTCATACATATCTCCTGAACTACCTCATAATAATAGAAATAGTAATAATAATAATAAAGATAATGACTTAATATGCAACTATATAATTTAAACCTCTAAACAAACTGCATGAGGTATAAGCCATAAGTATTATTGCCCATTATACAGATGAGAAACAGATCCAGAAAAATTGACTTGCCTATTGTCACAAATCTAATAAGTGTCAGAAATGAGATGTGAACCCTGGTCTACTACAGTATTTGGTACCATATGATAAATGACCAATAAGTCTAATACCAGTTTGACTCTCCTATCATCCCTTAAATAATTGTACCTTGCCCATATTTGGTGGTTAGTTAATAGTTGTGGAATGAATAAATTCATGTAATACACATACCACCACTTCACAATGTACCCCCAGATACATATGTGCATATATGCCCCATGGATAGATGACAGAGCATGGCCTTCCTTAGAGACAGGAAAATATGGGTTCTAGTCCTTTCTCTAACACATATGAACCTGAGCAAATCACTTAATCTCTTCAAGTTACCATAACAGGAAGCAAAATGGTATGGTGGATAAGAGCTCTAAGATTTCGGTGAGGAAGATCTGGGTTCAAATTTTACCTCTCACACTTATTAGCTGTGTGACATTCGACAAGTCATTTAACCTCATCTGCCTCAGGAAGATCACCATGATTTATTTACTACTGTATAACTATTACTAGCCATATAGCCAACATTTACGTTACTTTAATATTTGCAAAGCACTTCCTTTACATTTATTATCTCATTTAATCCTCATTACCCTTTAATGAAAGAGCTATTATTATTCCCATTTTATAAATGGGAGAAATTGAGACCAAGGGATTAAATGATTTGTCTAGTGTTAAATAGTTAAGTTAGTATCTAAGACAGTTTTTGATTATCATCCACTGTACCATCTAGCTAGATCCAGATAAATCACAAGTGGGATACAATCTGTGTCGGTAGAGGAAGAACCCATATCATAAATTTCCAAGCTGATGAAACCTCACATCCTTTATGTATTTCAATCCCCTCATACCCAGCTATCAGCATCCTTTATCCAACAAGTAACCAGCTCTCACCATGTGGACTAATATTTGTCATTACCTCAAATATATCTTCCCACTGGTAAGGAACCAAAACAAAGTAATGTTTGATTGGTTGATGTGAGGGAATGAAAAGTCTTCCCTGACCCCACTAGAATTCCATTTTCCCCTCCCTTCTCCCTCTCTTCTCATATCATAAACTCAGTCCCTGGTCCAGGTTCAGTCGCCTTCATTAGGAAACCTCACTCCTACTGACTGACTCATACAAAGCTTACTTATATTTCCCCACTCAATACTCACAAACCATTCCCCCATCTGCCCCAGACAGGGCTAATCTGAACACAGGCTTGTGACTGTCCACCCAGCAATAGGCATGTGTTCTTATGAACCATCAGGAGATTATCATTGTACCCTACATGTGGCCTAGAGACTGGTCATAAGGTGACTGCTGTAATTCTACAGGCACCTCTGAGCGAGGAGATAACAGAGATGCTCAGCACCCTGGGAGGCACTTTTCACTACCCTCTATGGGGGAATGGAAAAAGCCCTAGACTTGGAGATGTATCTCAGCTTTGCAGTGTGAACCTAGGCAAGTTTCTTCATCTTGATGTGCCTTAAGCTGAAGTAGAGAGGACCTAAAGAAGAAGAGTAGAAGATGTCAGGAAAAGGTGTTGATTGCCTAGCTAAGGAGATTGAATTTTGTCTTGCAGGCAATTGGGAGCCATTGAAGGTTTTTGAAAAGATAGGAGTAGCATTATCAAAAGAGTGTTTTAATAAATGTATTTGTAGTCAGAGAAAGAGTTAGTAGAGAGGGGAAAATTGAAGATGTCTCAAAGGAGCTGGCGAGGTTGTTAGTAGAGATAGTTCATCTTGGGAAAGAGGAATGCCACTTCCTTTGATGATAATAGAGGAAAGAGAGGGATGGAAGGAGACCAGAGGCAGGGGAGACTACTACAAGATGGTGCAAAAGATAGATCACTTACCTTGGAATCAGGAGGATGGGAATTTGAATCCAACCTCTGACAATTACTAACTGTGTGACCTTGGGCAAGTCACTTAACCCTGATTGCCTCACATCCAGGGCCATCCAGCCATCCTGATTCAGATCTGGCCACTGGACCCAGATGACTCTGGAGGAAAAAGTGAGTCTAGTGACTTAGCACAGCACTCCCTCACTAAAATCTAATTCCCCTGCTTGTCATAGCATCACCTCCCTGAAGTCATGGACTTCTTTGAGAAAGATGTACAAACATCATCATCACATTAAGGTCATTAGGATATAATAAGAATCTAATACTAATATGGTGAGTCAAGGTGATAAATAACTCCCAGTACTGTGTGCTCACTGGATCCACTACAAATTTATGTTACACAACCTCAACTGAGCCTTCACTACAGCAAGACAATCTTTGTATACCTCCCTAATCATTTCATTCCCTCTCTTACCAAAGAGGTTATTCCAAATCTTTTCATTTATCCTCAAATCTCCCATGGTATCAGATCCTCTCAATATCAGCTCAGAATCTTGCTTCAAACTTCAAAAAAAAATTAAATAAAGCCTAGAACTCCCTCTTTGGAAGTCTAAAAATTATAATTGGATCCAACACAAATTTATTCCATCAAACTTTAACTAAGCTCTTCCCTCTGTAATTAGTTCCCTCTCAAATGTCCCATGGTAAATGTTCCATACTGTTCCTTCTCAAGTTTCCAATTCCACTTGTATTCATTTTCTTCAACAAGCAATTTCTTTTCCTTCTTTATTGAGTTGTAAGATTCCTTATCCCTCCTATTCTATATCTCATAAACCTTCATTTGACTCACATTATCTTCTTTCCTCCATTATCGTGGAAGGAAGTGGCATTCCTTTTTTGCCAAGGTTAACCTTCTCTATTAATAAGTTTTTGAACTCCTCTGAGACCTTTCCCTGTCATCTCCTCTCCAATTTTTCCCTCTCTACTAATTCTTTCTCTGCCTATAAAATGCTCTTAAACCCCCCCACACACAAAACAACACCCTTCCCTTGATCACATAGCAATGCTTTTATCACTCTTCCTATTCACTGCTAAACTTTTAGATAGTATAGTCTACATTTGCTACATCTCACCACCCCCTCATTCCTTAGCACCTGAATTCTGACCTTTTAGTTTCTATCACACTAATGAAACTGCCATTTCAAAAAACACCAATGACCTCTCAATTGCACAATCTAATGATCTTTTTTTCAATTCTCACTTTCCCTAATTTTTTTTTACATTTGGCATTATTAACCACTCTTTCCTTGATATTCTTTCTTCCACTGTACTTTTGTCATTTTCTTCCAACCTATGACCATTCTTTTAAAATGTCCCTTGATGTGCCATCTTTTTTTTCTAAATGAAAGTAGAATTCAAGGCTCTGTCATTTCTTCTTACTCTAAAATCTTCCTTGGTAATTTAAATCTCTCACTTGACACCAATTATACTTTCTATTCAGATGTCTTTGAAATCGACATTTCCTGACCTCATCTCTCAACTACTTTCAGACCTACATTTCTGACAACCTCCTCTCAAATGTACATCTGCTTCTTTAAACTCCATATATTCAAAATTAAACTCATCATCTATCCATATGGAATCTATCTTCCCTCCCAAATTCTCCATTTCTGATGAGAACCATCATTCTCTCAGCTATCAGGGTTAAAAACCTTGAAATCATCCTTGACTCTTCCCTTATCCTTACTTCCACCTTCCTTACCTACACCTTCCTCAGTTGACCACAAGAACTGCCAAATCCCATCAATTCTATCTCCACCATAGCTAAATTATCCATTCTTTCCTTTTCACTCAACTACTGCCATCCTGGTTCAAATTTTTATCATCTCTTGTGTAAAATATTGCAATAGACTCCTAACAATAACTCCTAACATCTACCTCTTTCTTCTCCCCACTCTAATCCATGCCCCACACACCTGTCAAAATGTTCTTTCTAGGAAAGAATTCTGGCTCTGTCACTTCCCACCTTAAAAATCTTCATTGGGGGGTGGCTAGGTGGCACAGTGGATAAAGCACCGGCCCTGGAGTCAGGAGTACCTGGGTTCAAATCCGGTCTCAGACACTTAATAATTACCTAGCTGTGTGGCCTTGGGCAAGCCACTTAACCCCATTTGCCTTGCAAAAACCTAAAAAAAAATCTTCATTGGTTCCTTATATAGTCATACCTTTGTAAGTACCTTAAGGGAAAGGATTATATTCTTTTTCTTATATCTAGTAAGATACCTTGCATAGGTCAAACATAGAAGCTAGTCAACAACAATTTAGTGGTTGAAGAAAAATAGGAAAGTGCAAAGGCCTATAGATTTTCAGGCAAAAATAAATAAATCTGTGAGTGAATAGCCATGGGTATTTAGAAATGCACTCTATTGCAGGTGGCAGGGGGTGGGGATTTCTATACTTTATTCTTCTCTTTACCTTCTCCATTTCTTTCCTTGAGACAGCTGATTTTGGAGTGTCAGCCAAGAATTCCAGCACCTTGCAGAGAAGAGCTTCCTTCATTGGGACACCATACTGGTACAACTAAAGGGGCTCAAGGGCTGGACAAGGGGTTCAACTTTCAAGGGAGCCCATAGCTCCACCCAGGGGTAAAGTGAAGTGGGTGGTTGACTGAGTTGGGGTAACAGCAGGGTCCACTAGCTCTTGTCTTTGGATTCTGGCCTCTTGCAGGAGGGATAAGACAGATAATTTAAGGGCAATTGGCAAAAAGAGCCCTCCTAAGTAAAGAGATGGGCATGGCCCAAACAGTGATCTGAGAAGATGCACAGGATGTGTGTTGGAGTTCATCATACAGTCAAATCCAAGCTCTAATCCAAGGGGAATCAAGAAAAGATATTCAAACGACTGGTTTCAGAAAGTCATGGAGAATATATCATAAAAGAGGCATAATAGTCATTGATGAGATCACTGTTCATCTCATAAAACTCCTTCCCCATGCCCTATATCTTGTAAACAATATCCTTTTTTATAGAATTTAGTGATATATTTTATTTTAACTTAACTCTTATTTCCAGACATTGCCCTCCCCTTTCCTCTACTCTACTAAGTTAAAATTTTTGATCATGTGATAAAGACTAAATAAATAAAATAAGGAGGATGGGGAACAGTTCAGCAGTTCAGCAAAACCAATGATCATTTCACCTATGTCTGACAATAGACATATAATATTCTTCATCCCTAGTCCCCCACCTCTTCAAAGAGAAGAAAAAGAGGGATGTGTCTTTCAACTCTTCTTGGTCATTCAGTTTGTTTTGTTCCCCTTCTGAACAATAGTCTTTTATGGGGGGTCCTCAGTCTCCTGGTCTGGCTCCTAAGTACATAGAAATAGAGCTTCAAGAACACTCAGAGACCTCTGGGAGACAGAAGACCTGGGTTCAAATCCCAGGTGACCCTTGGGTGAATTATTTCTCCCTTCTAGGACTCAGTTTCCTTTTTGGCAACATGAGAGGGTAGGAATCAGGTTCCTTCTTGCTCAAGATCAATGATCCTAAGATCTTCCTCCCATGATTAGCTTTTTGGGAAGGATAAGTTGCTTCTCCCACCCAAATCTGTCTTTCCTCAGGGACCTCCTGAGGACTATCAAAGGAAAGGGATAGAGTGTCTCAACCACTCAGTCTCCTGACTAAGCTGACTATTCTCCCCCAACTCCAATCTTTGCCTCTCAGTTTCTCTTCTCTTGGCAAGTTAAAAGCAGAAGGAATGGGAATCACTCAGGGAACCTTGGAGGACAGATATGATGAACCCTTGTTCTGGCTCCAGGATGGCACCCGAGGTCATCCAGTGTGAGACATCCAAGGAAGCTCCCTATGACTACAAGGCTGACATCTGGTCCCTGGGGATCACCCTGATAGAGATGGCTGAAATGGAACCCCCCCATCATGAGCTGAACCCCATGCGGGTGTTGCTTAAGATCCAGAAGTCCCCTCCACCCACTCTGCGCTACCCTCAACAATGGTAAATTCTCCCCTCCTTGCTCATCTGGCAGTGCTAAGAAAAGAGCAGACCAGATTAGAAATGGTCAGAGACCAGAAAACTAATAGACCAAGGGGAGGTGCCAAGTCCAAGGGAAGGGTATAGGGATTTAGGTAGGCAAAGGAGTGACCATAGCAGTGGGAGGAGGGACCAAATGGCAGGTAATCACAGTGAGGTGATTCTTGGGAGGTTTTGCATCACATAGCAAGGACCTAACCATGCTTATTAGGGTTTAGGGGCAGTATTTCAGGATCTGAAAGAATTTGGAAGGGAAGAAGGTGACTGCAGACCTGCCCTTGTCATCCCATTGCAGTGAGTAGATGATACAACCAGTGGTATGGGATGGGAGCCTCAAGTTGCAGACTATCCTTTGATTCACTCCAAGTGTACTCAATTCTCAAGGATATAAATAACAGAGATGTTAAGAATTCTTCAAATATTTGTTCACTGACTGAAGAAACAAGTCCTTTAGCAAAACCCATGTGACTTTCTTCCATGAATGCTAACTTTCCCTGGCTCCACTATTCTTACTGTCTTCCTCCTTTGATACCCCTGCTGGTCAAGGAGCCTTGGTCTGGACCATGGATCTTTTTGCTCTCCTTGTAACTTCATCAGGTTCAGAATGTAGAAGACCAACAGACTTCTCCCCTTCCTGGTCAATTTATTTTGATTCAAGTCAGTAACAATTTATTGAATTTGGAGTAAAAAAATCCAAGTTTGAATCCCAGTACTGAGGGAGCTGGGGCAACTCACTTTATCTCTGTAGAATTTGGATTCTTCATCTATAATACCAGAAAGTTGGACTAGAGGATATCTAAGTTCTGTTCTATTTCAGGATCAATTTTTTCTATTCTAGATCAAGATACACTTATTATGCTGCGGTCCTCTTAAGAGCTTGCTGAGTACAGAGCATTGTAGCTAGACAGGAACATGAGGCAGGAATGGTGGGTTAGTAAGGAGATATGATTGATCCCTACCATCAGATCTAAGGGAATGTTGCACATACCCAGCAAAGTTCTGTGTGATGTCCAAGGTAGGAGAGCTCACTACCTACTAAAAAAGTGGCATTTGGATTGGCCTAGGGCACAGTTCTCAGTCTTTTCTCCCTTCACAGTATTCACTATTAAAAACAAAGTTCACTTAGTTGGAGGAGTTTCATAGATCTCCCCTCTTCCAATTCTTAAGGTCAATCTGAAACCCTTGAATCTCAGAAGAGTACGGATGAGAATGAAAGCTTTGATTTTAGAGCAAAGAAGATGTCACTTCAATTCAACAGTTCAATTCAATCTTGCAATAAGCATTTTAAAAATATATATAATTTTTCCCAATTACATGTTAAAAAAAATTTTAACTTTTTAACTTTTAAAAGTTTTGAGTTCCAAAATCAATCCCTCTCTCCCGTCTCTACTCCCTAAAAGGGTGAGCAATATTGTTTATACATATGCATCATGTAAAACTTTTCCATGTTATTTTGTACAAGAAGACTTGAAGAAAGAAACAAAGAGAGAAAGAAAGAAAGAAATGAAGGAAGGAAGAAAGGAAAGAAGGAAGAAAAAAGAAAGGCAGGAAGGAAGGAGGAAGGAAGGGAGAAAGTGAACAATAAGCATGTATTAAGCACTTACTATCTATATTAGAGATTTAAAGACAAAAAAAAAACTATCCCTCAAAGAGCTTAAAGTCTATCAGGGGAGACAACATGTAGACACATAAGTAGTTATGAAATGTACACAAAATAACAACATCTCTAAAATTCTGACTCTGTGCAAAGCTCTGTTCAAGGTACCAGAGACTGCTAAATGATATAAAATTTCTCATGAGGTTCACTTCTCTCCCTTTATCACATCAAGATATTAATACTAAGCAACTAAGGGACATGATAGGTAGAGTGCTGCATCTGGAATATGGAAGATCTAATTCATATCCAACCTTAGACACTTAGTAGCTATGCCATCCTAGATAGGTCATAACTGCTATTATTTGCCTCAGTTTCCTTATCTGTAAAATGGGGATAAAAATAGTATCTCTATCCCAGAGTTGTTGTGAGGATCAAATAAAACAATATTTGTAAAATATTTAGCACAATGCCTAGCTCATTTTACATAAATGTTAGCTTTATTAACCTATACACATATTCTAGTTCCATCTCCTAGTAAACACCATATCAGAGTTAGCTATTATTAATGCACACATACTCTATCTCTTATACTTATTTTTCCCTTGGAAAAAGTCATTCATTATAATAATAATTAATACTTATAAGCTACTTTAAAATCTGCTAAGTTCTTTACATATATTTCAAATTTGATCACAATAACACTGTGAAGTAATTATTGCTATTATCCCTATTTTACAGATGTGAAAACTGAACCCAAGAGAGGTTGAATGACCAGGGTCTCACAGCTCATAAATAGGTGAGGCAGGATTTGCTTCCTGACCTCCAATAGTGTACTTTATCCATCATGCCACCTAACAGTCTCACTAAGTATCATGTGAGATCTTTAACCATTTATCTGATTTCTATTTCCTGAATGTCCCCCCTTTAGAAGAAGGAAGCAAAGGCTTTTGTAGAAGTAAAGAAGTTTCTAAACCCCTTTCATACTTTGGGGCAAAAGAGGATCCTTCAGAGTATATCAAAGGGCAATGAGAGTTGTTAGCAATGATTTCTGAATGTCAGATACTGGAATAGCAAGAAGTTTCTTGGATATTCCTTATAGGTCTGAAGAATTTAAAGACTTCCTGAGGAAATCCTTGGAGAGGGATCCTGAGAGCAGATGGTCTGCCTGTCAGCTCCTGCAGGTAAGCAGCCTATCTCGAAAGGTGTGACATAGGCTTCAATATTTCTCCCACCTTCTATCATCATCTGTTCAAATGGCCACCACCTTGGAGGATCAGTGTTTTAACCAAATGATATCAAACTATGAAGGGAATCTGAGAACCAAATTAATAATTCAATTAACAAGCATTAATTAAAAGTACTTGGTATGCCCCAGATCCTAGAGATACAAAGACAAAGGCAAAAGTACTAGATCCTCAAGGTGCTTACATTCTAATGAAGAAAATAGCATGCACAATATTCCTCCATTTCTCCAGGCCAAACATTTTCATCACCTGTCCTTCATGCCCGGTTACATAGGCAGCAAATGAGACCTTAGTGTAATCATTACTTCTCTCTCAACTTCAGTTTCCTCAGCTGTAAAATGAGGTCAGTAATCCTTGTGCTATTTTGTTTCAAGGAGTTATTGAAAAATTTAAAAATTTTTAAAGAACTCTAGACATTTGAACTTTTATGATTTGAAATAAGTGTAATCTTTCTGGCTTTTGAAAAACCTTTGAAAAAGGTTTTGTGCCAAAATATCCTTTTGGTGGTTCATTTGTTTGTTTTTGTTCTTCATTGGTTACTCATTGAAACTGAGAAATTTTTTTTGATTATAGGGAAACAACCTTAAATCAGGAACTAATGAATAGGTGTAAAAGGTATTTCTCCATCCAACCCCATTCCAGTTCAATACAGCTTATCACATCCACTTATGATATGAATCCTAACTTCTATATCATCATTACTCTTTTGCTTTAGAGTCTTCTAGAAATCAGGACTTGAATCCATTCTGTATTAAGACTCAAGAATCCAATAAACTAGCTTTGGCTATAGCTGCTGCCCAAGAAGTCTTCATAAAACTAGGCTGCCCAGAGTTGAAGCGACCCACACACTGAAAATTATAGGAAGTCAGAGTACCAGTGATTTACTTTGTCCAGTTTCTAATCATTGCCCAACCTATCTGTATCCCCAAATGCTAACAAAATGTTACTGGTAACCTCTTTTTGTTGTTGATCAGTCATTTTTCAGTCACGTCTGACACGTCAAGACCCCATTTGACATTTTCTGGGAAATACTGGAATGGTTTTCCATTTCCTTCTATGGCTCATTTTGCAGATGAGGAAATTGAGGCAAATAGGGTAAAGTGACTTGCACAGTGTCACACAACTAGAAAGTATTTGGGACCAGATTTGAACTCAGAAAGCTTTTTATCCAATGCCCACCTAGCTTCCTCTAGCAACCTTCTAGGCATCATCAAACCCTGAATTTACATACAGGATCCACTTCAGCTAAAAATCCTCTAAATTTAAACTCCTATTTACCAAAGATCAGTTACTTAGTTTGGTTCTGGTCTGAATAGAAGGAAAATACAAAAAGTAATGGAAAGAAGGAAGAATTAGAGTCTGTCCCAAACAGGACCACAGCCCCTGCCAGTCTTTTCCTCTATTTCCCTTTATAACCATAAATTCTATCCAAGAAGCCCTTATTATGTGGGAAGAGATATGACCTGCAAAAGAAGGAGGAAAACTTCCAGATCCCCAGAAAACATTTCATTTTATAGTCAACTTAGAGGGTCCTTTTACATTCTCCCCCCATCCTTTCACTGAGGAAGAATTCAGCACTAAACATTTTCCTCTTGTTCCTTCTCCTTCCCAGCATCCTTTTGTGTCAGAAGTGGAAGACAGTGGACCCCTTCGGGAGCTGATTGCTGAAGCTAAGGCAGAAGTCCTGGAGGAGTTTGAGGAAGAAGAGATAGACTCCTTTTTGGTAAGCCACAGCAGGTTGCATCTGTATGCCTTTTGTCTGAATTGTTTCTTCCTCTGGATTGATTTCCCTGGGGACTACAAGGCCAAGGACACTTCAGTTTATCTAGGGAACTCATGGCTCCCTAGAAACCTTCCCTTTGGAAACAGTCCAGTTAGGGATTCTAGCCATTGGAGCATGAATAATACAGAGATAGCAGATCTACAATGAACCTTGAAAATGCTACTTAAACCAGGATTTTCCCAGAAGTGTTGGCATAATAACAGAGGAAGGTAGAGAGACACTTGGGTACACCAAAGTGCCCAAAAGACTTTAATGTCAGAGAGCCAGTGTGATCTTGGGTGCCATTTTTAAAAAAAGGAAATAATCTAATTCCATTGCACTCTGTCCTAGTCGGAGCATTATATTCAGATTCAATATAGAATATTAGATTCCATTTGGGGTCAAGACCTTTCTCTTGAAGGATATACATGCTGATTGCAAGTCCCTGAGCAAGTTACCTCACTTTTCCGTACTCCTGGCAAATATCTAAGACTAAAAGTTACCAGGCAGATGGCAATCTGCATTGGTAGAGAATTATCCCTGCCCCAGAGTTCTCTAAACAGTTGTGTCAAACTCAAGTAGAAACAGGGGCCATTAAACCATACATAATGGTCCCTATAGGCTACATATTGACTTTTAAAAACTACATATTAATATTTCTATGTTTAATTTATTTTTCTTTATTTTGTTAAATATTTCCTAATTATATTTTAATCTGGGTCAGACAGCCCTTAAAAGTGGTATGAACTGCATCTACTCTATACCAATGAAATCAGAGATCTAGTCAGACATATATATATATATATATATATATATATATATATATATACAATATCATCTTTATATGATGATTGTAAAAAAATTCACTCTGTAAATGTTACTGTATCATAAACACATGAGTTAGAATTGTTAGTCACACTCTCCATGCCTTCCAGATGCTATTCAAAAGTCAGCACTCTGGGTTCAGGATCCCTTGGACAAAGAGTTAATTGAGCTGACTTCTCTTTCCCTCAGTTTCCTCATCTGTAAAATAAGCTGGAGAGGGAAATGGCAAAACACTCTGGTATCTTTGCCAAGAAAGTCCAAATTGGGGTCATTGAGAGTCAGACACAATTGAAATGACTGAACAACCACATGTTCATGGAGCTGAAATCAAGTAAACAGCTGGTGGAAAATGAAGAGTTGAAAATCCTGAGCCTTCTATAAAGGAGGCTTTGGGAGGGGCGGGGGAAGGGGAGGAAGTTTTTTGCTCTGCTTTCTAGCTCTCAAAGCAGAGAGGAAGGGCAATTAAGGGTACGCAGAAAGTGTTGAGTAACAGAAATAGGAATAAGGAAAGGATGCTGGACTTCAAAGTCTGATGGCTGTACCAGAAATAGGAATAAGGAAAGGATGCTGGACTTCAAAGTCCGATGACTGGGTTTAAATGCCAGCTATGATGTTTATAATGTATCCACAAATAAGATACTTAAGTATGTTGAAATTCTGTTTACTCATCTCTAAAACAGAGATAATAATACCTACACTATCTGGATCATAGAATCAATAGGAGGAGAGTGTTTTCTTAGTCCATCAACATGCATTTATTTATGTGCTTGTGCCAGCTACTAAACTAAGCTCTGGGAATACAAAGAAAGTGGGGGGGGGGGGAAATAAACTTGAAAGTCCTTTGGAAATGTAAACTATTATTATAAAAAGCCAGTAAGATCCTAACTTTCCATCTCTCTTTGCCTCCTAGCCAAGTCAAGAACATAAGTACACCCTATCCAATAATGGTGTTCCTCCCCTAGAACCAGAGAAACCCTCCAAAGACAGGAAGTTCTCCTTGGAGAAGCCAAACAGAGGAGATACAGTCAACAAGGGTATCCAACTCCTCCCTACAACTCTAGCAGTCAAAGGGAATGACTTTAAACCTCAGGCCAGAGAGGAGAATCAAGAAATCCTCCAGGGAGATTCTTCCAACAAGCCAGTTGATGGTGTGGGCACCCATTCCCTTGTTCATTCTCCTAATCCACCAGGACCTGGGCTCAGCAGGCAGAGTTCCATTGGTCCAAGCCAAAGGCTACTTCGACCAAAAGCCAGCCGGACTTCCAGTTTGAAGAAGCAGATGAGACGCAAATCTGCACCTATGCTGGTTACACCCATTGATTCTCAAGGTTCTGTGAAGCCTTCCTCCAAGGGACCTTCAGATATCTTGAAGCTAATGAGGCGAAGGTCATTCTTTGGTGGGTTCAAATCCCAGGATATTCTTGACCCTCTGGCCCAGGGGACTAATGAACTGTTGGCCACTCAAGATAAAAAAGATCTTTTGCAAGAACAACCCACTTCCAGCACTAAGTCTCAGGTCATGCTAGATTCACAGAATGTTGGACTTTCTATTTCCAAGGATCTCTTCCCTGAACCAGGCATAGCAATAAACTGTGCAACAGAAACCAATGGACCAGATAAGCTGCAGGAATCACAGCTTTTCACATGCTCTCCCATGAATCTCATTGAGGGAAAAGAGGAACTTCTGTCAAGAGAAGAAATAACTGCAGCTCAGAATAGGACTTCAAGAATGGAGAATCAAGAAGATATTGGCTCAGGCATCCCAGAACAAATTTCTCGCCCTGCTGTTTCCCACCCCTCAACAAAAGACCAACAGCAAGTTAATCAGGGTCTGGAAGTCCCTGTACCGATCAATTCTACAGCAGTTCTGGAGAATTCAGAAGAGAAGCTTGTTCCTGGAGGAAATCTGGAAATTTCTTTATATGAGAGGCTGCCTGTCAGACCAGAAGCATTGAGTGATCCCCAATCTGATAAAGAAAGGAAAGTCACATGTAATCAGCTCAGCTCTACATGTAGGCAATGGAGTGGGGATGAGCAGCAGGAAGGGATCAAAGCTCAGCACGTGGATGGGATGTTTGTGTCTAATCTTCCCACAAAAGAGGAAAAGTCAGGAAATGAGTGTATAATGGAGGCTCTCAATCTCTGCCAGACAAGAACCAAATTCCTGGACCCAGGGGCCCCCATTCAGACTAACTTGCCCAATAACACTGAAGAGCTAATGACAGAGGACTTGGAACACTACCTCTGCTGCTCTCAAGAGTTCTCCAACTCAGGAAATGAATTGGAGAATCCAAAGGTGCCATTCAATACAACACATTCCTCACATCAAAAGGAAGCCTACTCCCCAAAACCAGAGGCAGGGGGTCAAGATTTGCTGCAGAGAGATAAATATGAGGATAACACTGAGGATGTCAAGATAAGCATGTCCCTAGACTCAACAGGGAAATCAAAGAGTCTCAGAGGACAAGGAACTCTCTCCTTAGGAGGGGAAAATCAAGAAGTGACTACACAGTTGGAGAAGAAAGATGAACAGACAAATTTCTCCGAAGTTGAGGAAGAGATTCCAGGAATGGAGGGTAATATGGCAGTGGCTCCAGTGGAGGCCTTTATAAATGTGATAGAAGATACCCAATCCAGGACCCCAAAGGGACAAGTCAGAGACCTAGAGGAAGGTCATTACAAGAAGCCTGCTCTAAAACTGACTTGGACAGCAGAGACCCTGGAGAAGCCAATGGGATCAGGAATCCTTGATCCCCTCAAGGATAGGAAGAAAATTAATTTTGCAGAAGGGAACTTGGAATCAAGATCCAATGGGGGATCATGGAGTGAAGGCAGAGTCCAGAAGACTGAGGCAAGTCCCCTGGAGAAAAAGGACTCAAGAGACATCAGGAACGACGTGGCTAGTAACAATATGCCCAATTCCAGGCCTTCACTAGTTTCAAGAGACCCTAGCCAGGTAAGGTTGTTTATTGAGAAGGAGTTGGTATAAGGGCTAGATAGTGGGTTTCTCAGGGTGGACTGGAATAAATGCCACCTTGCAGATAATTACCTATCCAGGACTAGTAAATTAGCAAGGTAGAGTTTCACTTTCTTCCTGATATAGTTCAGGCTTAGTCCTAGAGGAAGCAATCATCTAAAACATATGTAGAAGTTATCCATGTGCAAAGCTAGAAAAATTCAAATTATCCTGCATCCCAACTTGGCTAGGTTAGTAACAGGAGCAGGCCAGCACAAAGAGGGGAGGGGGCTGCCCCCTGGTGGGAGAGGACAGAACTTTCATCATCTTAGGTCTCCAGGAAGGTATTATTTAATGGGGATGCAAACTCTTACTGTTTTTTTGGCTTCAGGATACCCTTTCCTTCAGGAAAACGGTAAAGAAAACACGCAAGTTTATGGTGGATGGGAAGGAGGTCAGTGTGACAACTTCTAGGCCTGTACAGGATGCTGACCAGAGAGGAGAGAGCATCCGTTCTGCCCGGTATGAGAAAAGAACCCCCCCCCCCGCCCCAGCTCCAGCTTGGAACAGTGATATTCAGAAAAGAAACCAGTTTCTCTTTGCCAACCCAAGAACAACCCAAGAGGAGTTTCCCACGGGAAACAGGGTGTTTGTCTGGGCTAGAGAACAAGAATGATAGATTTTGAAATTATTGATTATGTCAACATAGCAGAAAGTGATCAGAGGCAGATACAGAGAAACACAGGAAAGTCAGAGAAAGCAATGCCAGTCCTCCAAACCATCCATTGGAACCAGCCCATCTGCCTCATGGCAGAACGATAGACTCGGTGACCCCTCGAGGCCTTTCCAACTTTAAGACTCAGAAAATATCAGAATGAAAAATGTGCTATTTCAGCTGTTACAGAATACCACAGGATTTCCTCCTTTGTGTACTTCAGTACTGAGGTGTGAAAGGGTTTCCCACAATGGGCTGCTATGGACAAACACATAACCACTTTAGCCTCAGGTCCCAGAAACAAATATAAACAGTTCAGCAGGAAATGCATACATACATACATGCAGGCATACATACATATTCACATACACATGCAACATTGATTAACCCTTTACCATGTACTAAGCATTATGCTAAGTGTTGAGAATAGAAATGCTAGAAAACAAAATGGTCCCTTCTCATCAAAATGGATCCAGGAAGGGCTTGTGGGACTCCCGCAGTCACCTGCCATTGTTCTTTGTTCCTCCTGTTAACTTGGGAAATCCTATAGTCCACTGAGCCATTGAGGAAAGCAGGATCATCGCATAGCCCTGAAAGTGACCTTTGTTTTTTCCCAGTCAAACTCCCTAATTTTACAGTTAAGGAAACTGAGGTCACGAGAAGGGAAATAGGAGAGAAAACAAAAGTTTGTTAATAGAATTAAAAAGCAAAATAAATAAAAGTCACATAAAAATAAACAGATAGACAACCTGAGATGCAGAGATATTGTGACATCCTAAATTACAGATCTAATAAATGGGATTTGAACCTGGGTCTTCTGAACTCCCGATCCAACACCCCCATCTCTCTAGCCCATTGCCTCCCTGAGCTGGACAGCCAGACATCCTGAGTTTCTCCTCTGTCCCTGACTGAGTGAATGATTTTTCCTTGGCTTGGCCTAAAGTATTCACACCAAAAAAATAGATCAATCCCCCTTTTCCCCAGGTAATGTTTGCAGATATCCTAACATGATCTTCAATGCTCTGCTATGTTTCAGCCGAAAGGAGCTTCAGGAACTCCGGCTCCTTCAGAAGGAAGAGCAGAGGACTCAGGCTCAGTTGGACCAGAAACACCATCAGCAGAGGGAACAGATGTTCCGTCATATTGAGCTGGAAATGACAGTAACTATAGTCTTTTCACCTTACAGATATGGCAAGGCACTGACTTACACAAGTCAGAGGATCTGAATTAGAACCCAACTCTGCTATTTACTACCTTTATGACTTACTTCAAATCCTTTAACTTCTTTGAGTCTAAGTCTCTTCAGCTGAAATATAATGAGAGTGAATAAAATGATCCTGACAACTTATAATCCTTATATTCTTTTTTCTTTTTTTTTTTTTTGGAGGCCATTGAGGTTAAGTGACTTGCCCAGAGTCACACAGATATTGTGGTTAGATTTGAACCCAGGTCTTCCAACTCCATGATCAGTTGCTCTCTCAGATTCACCACCTAGTTGCCCCTTAAATACCTTTTCTCAAAAGCAGAGCTGGTGCTTGATGCATCCTGGGAGTAGGGGAAGTGTTTTAGACTCCCCCTTTTCTTTGCTTTCTTTCTTTCCCCTCTTCCCCTAATCATCTTCACTATCGCAAAATAATGTTCCACACCCATAGGCCTGACCATGCTGCTCTTCTGCTCAAAAATATTCCATGGCTCTTCATTGCCTCTAGGATAAAATTCTAACTCTTCAATCAATTATTTCTTATTATTCCTCTTTCCACACTGTGCAGCCCAACCAAACCGTGCTATTTGCTCTTTCCCAAAATTGATTCTCTGTCTCCCATCTCTGGGCATTCTTTCAAGCTATCATCTATGCTTAGAATTCACTTCTCTTCTTTAAGACTTAGCTCAAGGTCCTTGCACATTGGGAAGTCTTAGTGAGCTGCTCAGTAATGGGTGCTTCCTCAGTCCAAAAAAGCTTCCCTTTATTTATCTGAGTACAGGTTTTAATTCCACCACCAGGACTACAAGGATAATTTCATTTTTTATTTTTCCTTTTGTTTTCTCAGTTCCTAGCACAGTACTTTGCACATAGTTGCTGAATGAATGAATGAGGAAATCAGGAAAAGAGTGAATGAAAAAGCATATTTGAAGGGCTTTATCATGTGCTGGGACTGTGCTAAGTACTGAGACTACAAATAGAAAAAGCAAAAGCCCCTGCCCTCAAGAAGCTTACATTCTAATAGGAGAACCAAAACAAAAATAAAAACCTATGTGTGTATGTGTATATATATATACATATATATATATATGTATATATATATACACATATATATGATATATAAGATATATATGATATATAAGATATATGTAAAATAGATAAAAAGTCATTTCAGAAAGAAGGTACTAGCAAGTGAGAGAGACCAGGAAAGATGGGATTTGAACTGAGAGTTGAAAGAAGCCAGAGAAGCAGTAGACAGAAGGAAGGAAGGGAAACATTACAGGCATGGGGGGCAGCTAGTGAAAATGCATGAAGGAAATGGAGGATCATAAATGTGATAAATAGTAAGAAGGCAGGTGTTGCTGGATGGTAGGGAATGTGGAAAAGATTCAAGTGTAAGAAAATTAGAAAACTAGAAAGGGGTCAGATTGCAAAGGACTTTAAATGTTAAATAGAGTATTAAATTTATAGCTGATGCTAAAGGTAATGGTTGTCACTGGAGTTTGTTAAGTTAGGCAGTGGCATGATCAAACCCACACTTTAAGAAAAATGTAGTTGAGTTAAGGATGAGAGTGGGGAGAGACTTGATTCAAGAAAGGTCAACCAGAAAGCCATTTCAATAGTCCAGGGAAAAAGTGATAAGAACCTGTTCCAGGGCAGTGGCTTGTCTGAATGAAAAGGTGGGGATGTATGTGGGACATGCAACGAAGGTAGAAATGACAAGACTTGGCGACAGATTGAATGATATGTGGAGTGTATGGAATTGAGGAAAAGATCCAGGCTTCTGGAGGACCTAGGTAAGTAAGAGAATGGAGGTATATCCTTCATAGTAATAGCAAATAATAATTACTTAGCTGTGTGGCCTTGGGCAAGTCATTTAACCCCATTTGCCTTGCCAAATAAAACTAAACTAAAAAAAAAAAGATAATATGGAGGATGAAGGGAAAAGAGCCCAGGGGAAACCCACAGTTATTGGTGATCTGGCTAAAGAATGTGCAAAGGAGACTGAAAAGGTGTGGGATAGAATTAGGAGAGAAAAAATTTAGAAATAAGAGGGTGATTAACAGTCTCAAAGAGAGGTCAAGAAGATGAGGACCGAGAAGGAAACCACCCATACCCCTTCCTCTGTGGCTCTTGACCATGATCTCCCATAAATCCTCCCCAGTGGATCTAACTAATATCCTTTGGGCCCAAAGTGGAGTTCTAGTTCCCCCAAGACTCTTGACAGTGCATAATTCATATTACCAATAGAACACATAGGCAGGCAATCTCTGGCTAATTCTTCATTTGCTCCCTGAAGCCTACTTTCTTTTCCTATCAGCCATCTCTTTGACAGCTTCTTCTGCACAATTTTTTTTCTGATCAATTTAATCACTTTACTAATAATGCCAACAGGTTATTAATAAAAGGATGGTCATTTGGCCATTTGTCTTAGACCAAAGATCCATATTCTTTGTCAGCAATGTATTACAGCCTATTTTCAATCTAATCATTTTCCATACTTATTTTAGTCATCCCAGAGACTGTCAAGTTTTCTTATTCCAAAAGTGGAAAGTCAAAAATGACCCCACACTCCTCATGTCTGTCATTCTTGGTAGGTACCCCAGAATTTATCTTTAAACAAGATTGGATATAGAATTCTAACAGCATGATGCTGACCAACTCCCTAAGCTGTACAACCTCCACAGTCGATTTCAATTGATTTTATTCTTTCAGAGAGTAGCCAAGCATATAAGCCTTGGCTTTCTCTATTCAGTTATCACTTTGGCAGCACGTGTACTAAGATTTCTCTATTCACCAACTAAAATTCCAAAGCCATTCTGAAATGACTGACAGCAAGGGTGCTAATGTTTTATTACAGAAAATGCAAGTACTATACATAGAACGAGACATACAATAAATGATAACTGAGAGAGACAGAGACAGGGAAAGACAGAATTGTAAATATTTTTAAAGTGTTTTATACTTATTTTCTCATTTGACTCTCATTATAGCCAGCCCTGTTAGGTACTCCAGGGACATAGATTTAGAACTGTCAGGTGCTTTAGAAACTATCTGAACCCCCTTATTTTACAGATGAGGAAACTGAGGCCCAGAGAAGTGACTTGTCCAAACCCAGATCCTCTGACTCCAAATCCAGGGTTCCTTCCACCACACCATGCTTGCTCACATTTTGTAGATGAGAGAACTGTGACTGAGAGAGTTTAAGAAACTTGCCCATGCTCCTGTAGGTGGTCAGAATTTGAACTCAGGTCTTCCTGACTCCAAATTCAACTTTCTATCTACCAGTGACAATGAATTCATGCTGTCTAAAGTATAATCAAGATCATATCACTCATATTTATCTTTTCAAGGCTTATACAAAACCTTTTTAAGTTTTTCCTTTCACTATCTAATAAGATAAGTAATAAAACTATGATTGCACCCATTTTGCAGCTGAGGAAAAAAAACTGGGGATTTACCTTAGTTATTATTCAACTTGTTCTTGCTTTAAAATACAAAGATGCAGAATTATACTCACCCACCTCCTCAGAATCTCAAGTACTGGGCATGAACATTTGGGCATGTTCTCCTTCTCCTTTTCCTCCCCTTCTTGTGTTTTTGGCCCTCTTGCCTATGATTAAGACGTCAACCTGTCATCATGAAAGGATAGCCCTGAATCACCACAGAAATCCATTTTGTTATTGCTGAGACTTGAAAGGGCCAGTCTTATTTAAAATACTGGGTCAGTTCCAAAGGAGATCAAACCTATACTGAGCAAGGCTAGAATAGAAAAGTGTAATTTCTCTAGGAATTCATTTCCCAAGGAGACAAGAGAACCAAATCATCTTCTGGCTTTCTCTTCTCCCTCATTCACAGGAGTAACCCTACCCACCCTAGGAAGAGTCAAGATCCCTGCTCCATGTTTAATTTATTCTGCAGAATAAATAAAATGATATTAGAATGTGTTGGAATTTATCCACAGGTAGGAACAGAGTGGTGACCCATTTCTCCACAGGGCAAGAAACAACACTATGATAGCCAAGTGGAGGCTGTGGAACGCCATCACCAGCAAATTACAGAAAAATTAGAAGCAGAGTACACCCAGAGGCTCCAGGACCAGGCTCTTCGCTTGAAAGCCCAGCAGGAAAAAGTCAACACTCGCAAGCTGCCCACCCAGAGAGAGAACAGGAAAGAAGTAAGGAACTAAAAATCTTATGTGGGTCCAGGTCCTAGGGACACTCTCTTTAAAGTCTGGGATTAGTGTGAGATAAAAAAGAGCTAAGGGCCCAGTAGGCCCACTATAGAAACATGCCACTCATCACCTATTGTGATGGCATGGGGGTTAGGACAATACTGATGCAAAAATTAGAATAATACATAGGGCTATATCAGGCATTCCCAATGTGACTCTCATCAAGGAACAAATATATATATATATATATATATATGTATGTATGTATGTATATATAATTTGGATGAGATGACCAGGATTTAAGGAAAATAGGAAGTCTTGGTTGGATATAGACATTCCAAAATTCAGGGTGATATAAGTCCCATCTGATTTGGGACTAGGACTAAGAAGCCTAGGCAATAAAAATCAGAGAGTTTCTTGAAGGGAAATTTTTGAATATCATTTTCCATAAATTTATGTATTTTAATAGCAGAAATTTCCTCTTTCCATACTAGTAAGCATTTATTAGTTAAGCCAATTCATGTTAGAATGTAGAGGCAAAGCCTCTGATGGACAGTAATAAATAATGATTGCAAATATCATATAGGACTTTTAAGACTTACACAGTGCTTTGCATATATCATATCATTTTATTCTCATAATAATTCTGGGAGGTAGATACTATCGTTATCCCCATTTTACAGATGAAGAAACTGAGAATAACAAGGGTCACATGGTTGAGTGAGTGACTGAGGCTGAATTTGAATTTAAGCCTTCTTGACTGCAGGTCTAGTACTCTCTTCACTGTACTATAAGATTTGTAAAGTGCTTTGCATAGATTATCTATTTGAGTTTTATATTAACCCAGTGAAACAAGAAGGACTTAATAGGCCCAGGTAGGACCTCCATTCTAGATGAGGAAACTCGGGCTTAGGGATTATATAGCTTATCCATGGCCACTAATATCCAGCTAATATGTGGGACTTGAATCCAAGTCCAGAACTCTACCCACTGTCTCTCCTCAGTTACATAGAGAGGATGCAAATTTCAAAGGTAGAGGTTCCCTTTCTTTAATACCTACTATTAATTTGTATATATTTCCTTTTGTTTTAGTTCATCTGTAATATAATTCTGTATATTTATGGACTATGTGTCAATCTAACTGGAGTCTGGAGGAAACAGATCTCTTCCTTACTAATTCCATCTCTCCATAGAGAACACCTGGTGTGGAGACTCCATTCACCTATGTAGATTGGCAGTTCATCTATAATTTATAGTCTTAGAGAGTTTTTTGGGACCTCTGAAAGGTTACTTCATACAACTAATAGAATCAGAACCAATACCTCAACACAGATCTTTCTGACTTCTAGGCTGGTCCTCCATCTACTGTGTTGTCTTTGGACTGGTTCTTTGTTAAAAAAAAAAAAAACTCCTCTAATGTAAATGCATTGATATAAAGGATCCTGTCTCATGTATTTCCCTGTGTCTAGTGGTGTTCTGTACTCAGTAGTAGATCAAGAAATGCCTGGCGATGATAGTGGCTATGCATGTATAACCTATATTATGCTTGTTTTACATATCAGATTACTTGCTATCCTGAGGAGTGGGGAGAGGAAGGAGGGAGGGAAAATTTTGGAACTCAAAATTTTATAAAAATGAGTATTGATGGTGATGGTGATGGTGATGGTGATGGTGATGGTGATGGTGATGGTGATGGTGATGGTGATGGTGATGGTGATGATGGTGGTGATGGTGATAGTGATGCTGCCACTGCTAGACAAAAAATATTCTCTTTTCTTTCAGGAGCAGAGTTTTCTCCTGCAGCAGAAGCAGGAGCAGCTGAACCAAGCCTTACAAAAATTGATCCAGGAGCATAAGAAAAAAATGACCTCCATTGAATGGGAATGTACCAGCAAAGTCCATAGCCTCAAAAGAGGTAGGTAGGACTTGGCTCAAAATTGGGACCTCAGAATAATGGATAAAGAACACAAGACTGTTTAACCTGAAGAGGGAAAGATGTGACAGAAAACTTTTATATTTCAGAAAATATCATTTATGAGAGGAATTAACTATTCTGAGAAGTTTCAAAGTACAATCATTGGGTCAAAAGATCCAAGTTTCTGAGAAGCAGATTTCCTCTCAATAGAAAGAATTTCCTCAGAAGAACTGTCTAAAAATTGAAAGATGTATCTAATTAAGTGATGAATTCCTCATCACTGAATGTGTTCACTAGAGGTTAGATGGTTACTTATTAGGGACTGTATAGAAGGGATATGAGCTTTGGTTAAGGAAAAGACTAGATGACCTGAAGTTCTCTCCCAACTCTAATATTCAGTAATTCCATGTCCAGCCAAGATTCCCATGAGAAAGGACAGTAGGAATCCTAGAAGAAAGAATATACAGTTATCCCTTCCACAACTCATGGGTTAGAGGTGCTCCACTTGTATTATATGGAAAATCCATGTAAAATGTTTGAATCCTCCCTTTGTACCAGAGAAGAAGTCTGAATTATTAAAGTATTAAAAGATAAAATATGTTAATATTATATAACACTATATATATTTTATGCATTTTTGAGTTTCTAAACTTTTTCTATATTGCCTGCAGGCCTTCGGGTATTGTCTGTAGCTTCCACAGAACTCCCCCAAATTCCCAATTAATATCTCAAGCCAACTCACAATATATCAGAATCATAAAGGGGACAGTGGCAATGTGGAAGGGAACATCAACACAACAATCTAGGTCAGAGTATCATGGCAGGGAATTCTAAAGACATGGACGACTCCTTCTAGATTCCACCATTCACCCCAATCCCAGGCTTGGATGGGAATCACAGGTTGACCTCAATCTTCAAGTTGTGAAGTAGTAAGGAAAACTGATGTCTGATCTAAAGGGGAAAGCATTCTGGCATAAGTGATCATAGGTAGAATTTCTATGGTACTTTCCAAGAAATGTCAGTAAGAAAGAAGAGGAAAGAATGAAGACACTAGAATCCAAAGCATATCAGAATGTAGAACGCATAAAGGGAATGGTATGTGAATAAACTGAAGAAAAAATAAGTTGGAACTCAAGCTATTGAGAGAACAGGATCAGGTACCTGGTCTGTAAGGTTAAGAATGTGTAGAGGAAGTAACTCATATGCCTTTCTATAATTGAAGGTGCTTTCCCACAGATTATCAACCAGCTTTGGACCTGGGAAGAGGGGTATTTCTCATAGGTTGTCTTTTATAGGACCTTCCTATCAAGGTTAGGGACCTCATCAGAGTATCCAAGAACCCAATTGACTGGGTCAACTTGAGGTAGAAAATGAATGGAATAACCTTTGGTTTATTTTAACCTTTGGATATTAGAGCACTTAGTCTAGTAATTCCCAATCTTCTTGAATATAAGGACCACATTTTTCATATCGAAAAAATTGCAGATTTCTGCCCCACCATTCATGATAGTAATTATATTATCAGTGCTTATTGATTAAGAAAATACAAAATTACAGCAAGTTAGTGTACTGAGAGTTTATGGTAATGGAGAACCCTCTTCTCTCCAGCCCGGGAGGCTGTGATCTGGCAGCTGGAACAGTCCCACTTACAAGACAAGTATCAACTCTTCAAGCAGCAGGTGAAGGAACAGTACTCTCTCCAGAGGCAACAGTTGACCAAGCGTCATGAGAAGGTAAGGCTAAGGCTGCTTTGGTATCTAAGCCTACTGGCCTCAACTAAAGAACAATTCTGCCTTAATCCATTCCCCTCCTCTTAGATGACTCTCCAAAAGATGTACTTCAGATATTCAGGGACTAAAATGAGGTGGGGTGAGTGGAAGGCAGAGAAAGGTAAAGGATTTATTCCTTCCATAACTATTTATAGGTTAAGGTTTTACAATGTTAGCCTATTACTTTCTAGGCATCAAACAGCATTCAATGATTGACTGTCCATATATTTGTTTATATGGCACTTTATGGTTTATCTTCTTTGATCCTCACAATAGTCTCTGTGAGATAGGTATTCACCATTTTATAGATGAGAAATCTGAGAGATGACTTGCCTAGGGTCACATAGCTATAAGTGTCCACCTCAAGTCTTTTTGACTCTAAATTTAATATCCTATCTACAGTATCACCTAATTAGCTTAGAAAATAAAGAAAAATAAGGGTAATATGAGCATAAAAGAAAGGAAGAACAAGATGAGGAATGGGATGTTAAGTTTATACAAGAAGTACCACAGCAGCTAACATCCTGTACATCTCCATAGCTCCAATCCAATAACCATTAATTGAGCATTTACTATTTCCAAGGCAATGTTTTGCAGATTCAATGACAAGACAATTTAAGGAATTTATATTCTACCAGAGATTCAATGAATAAGTAGCTAAGTTCACATATCATCATTTGGAAAAAAGACAGAGAAAGATTAAAAAACCTGGACACAAGTAACGAGTTTAAGTTTGACTGCCTTCAACTGAACACACTGCCAAATCCTTTCAATTCCACTTTCTCTCTACTTTCTCTACCCTCATTTTTTCATCTCATCTCACTTAAACTATTTTAATAGTCTCTTCACTGATCTTCCAACCTCCCCCATTCTCCCACCCCTGCTCACTCTGTAGAATTAATGTATTCATATGCTCTGTAAGTTTCCAACTCGGATCCTTTCCATGATTTTCCATTGTCTACTAAATAAAGCAGAAATTCCTGATATGGCATTCAAGTCCTTCAGCAACCCAGCCCCAACCTATTTTTCCAGCTGTTTCATATACCACTTCCCTTCACTCACTTAAACCACATTCTGTTCTCCATTTTAACCAACCTGTACTACTCTGTCTCCTGTTGTTTTCTTTTCCCTCAACTATCTCCATACCTTTGCTTTCCATACACTTATTGCCCATCCCATCTGTTAATGGAACTCTTTCAAGGACCATCTCAAACATCATCCTTTCTATGAAATCTTTCCAGACTCCCCCAAGTGAAAGTGATCCCTCCCTCTTCAAATATATCAAAGAACTTCTCTTGAAGCTCCTCTTTATAATTGCATTGTTTTTCCTTGTATAGTTTTTATAGGATAAGAGCTTTTAAGATAAAACCCATGTCAAATCTATCTTTGTATTCTCAGGACCTAACATAGTGTCTGCACATAGTAGCTCTTTGTATTTGTTGAATGAATGAGTAATGGGTTAATGGATTGGATGGATGGATGGATGGATGGATGGATGGATGGATGGATGGATAAATTTCCTCAACTTCTACTTTATCTGAAAGTCTTATCTTATGATTTGTAGGATAATGAGCGGATGCATAGTTTCCACAACCTCCTACTGGAAGAATTGAAAACCCAGCAGACCCAGGAAAGAAGCCAGCAACTAAAGTCTCAAAGAAGTGAAGCTAGGGTCCGCCTTACCCAGTTCAAAGAGAGTCTCAAGCTTCAGGACATAAGTGGTGCTGAGCACAGAGAACAAATCAAACAGGTACTCCATTCAGTTCCATAGAGTAAGTATATTTGTTAGTCACTTACCATGAGAATCACAGAACCTTAGAATGGAAAAAGAGACCTTAGACAATATATTGTTCAACCTACTCATTTTACAGAGGAGGAATTTGAAAATCAAATAAAGTTACTGTCCAAAATCACAAAGTTAATAACCTGTAGAGCTAGAACTAAACTCAAGCTTCCTGTCTCCCTGTGCAGATTCTTTCTATTAGAATTGGAATCCTGTTCAGGTACAGGTTAGTCCAGATGGTCACTGAAGTACCTTCTAACTCTGAGAATCTGAGCTTCTGAAAGATAAATATGAAGTGGGCTAAGCTAAAGAAATAGGATCTCCAGTATAATATCTTCACTGGCTTTCAGTAGCCCCAGTTGTCAGAAATGAGGGGCTTGGCCCTTCAGTTCCCTTAATGTGCTAGTGTCTCTGTTGATAATCTCCAGTTTATCATATGTTTGTGTTTATGTATGTCTAAATATATATATAGACATACACACAAACACACACACACACATATATATATACTGCTTGTATATAGATGTTTTCTTATTGTCTCCTCTTTAGATAATGAACTCCTTGAGAATAGGGATTTGGGGTTTTTTTGCTTTTGAGTTTTTTTGGACTTTATATCATCAAAGCTTAGTTGGCATAGAGTAGGCACTTAAGAATGCTTATTGATTTGACTTCTGCCTCTAACATACTATAATTCTATGATAAGGCAGAATATGAAAGTAAATAGAAAACATAGAAGCAAGCTACTATGGGAGTTCAGTGAACTACTGAATGAATTAATAAATAAATCATTTATTATATAAATAGTATATTTAATTACATAAAATTTATTTGTATTATAAAGTATTAATTATATAAATATTATAAATACCAAATAAAGCATAATAAATAAAGTATTTATTAAGATTTCACAATGTACAAAGAACTGTGCTAAGCTCTGGGGAATACACAGAGAAAAGTCAAACTGCTCTTGCTCATAAAGGAACTTACAGTCTAATGAAGGAGACAACACATAGGGAAGGTTTCAGCTGCAAGTCAGTTAGGAAAATCTCATGGTCTTTAGGGTCTAGAGACAAAGCAGATATTACTGAAAGGTTTCTTCCAGTTGGGGTGGGGGGTGGGGGAACAGAGAAGACTTCATAGAGGAGGTGGCATCTAAGCTGGATATTGAAGGATGAGTAGGATTTCAATGTGTGGAGATGAGAAAGTTATTCCAAAAGCAAAACAGAGAATGAAAAAAGGTAAATGGTCCAGCTTTGCTAGAGTAAAGGAACAAGAAAGGAGAGTAATAAGAACCAATGTTGGAAAGTAGGTGGGATCAATTGTGTAGGGTCTCCATTGGCTGGTTCAGGATTTTTGACATCATCCTGAACGTAGGCCATGGAGAATCAGTGGAGGCTTCTGAGCAGAGGCATGGTGAGATCTGGTAGTGTAGAATAACCTAAGCCAGGAACCCAGTCAAGACCACCTTCACTGCCCTGCCCTTTCAGAAGATTCTGGAAGCTTTGCTGCCCTAGTACCAAACTCAATTTGGCTTGATGTATCTCTTGTGCAGTTCTTACAACAAGAGGAGGGGCGCCAGAAAGCAGACACAGAGCAACACCAGCAAAAGCACCAGAAACAGCTGCAGGAACTACAGCAGCAGCTGGAGGCCAACGTGCAGGAGGTGGGGCAGATGCAGGTGAGTGACCCAGGGCTCTCTGGCCTAAGATGAATCTTCTATACCAGGGCAGAAACTAGAGAGAGCCAACAAAAAAGGAAATGCCAGAGCCCTAGGGTGGACTTCTCTAGGGAGGTTCCAGGCTTTCAAGAGAAGGCAGAAATCTAAAAAACTAGAATGGACCATCACGATTACCTAGACTAGGGGTGGCTAGGTGGTGCAATGGATACAGCACCAACCCTGGAGTCAGGAGTACCTGAGTTCAAATCCGACCTCAGACACTTAATAATTACCTAGCTGTGTGGTCTTGGGCAAGCCACTTAACCCTACTGCCTTGCAAAAAAAAAAAAAGGTTACCTAGACTAACCCTTTCATTTTTATAGATGATGACACACATCCAGAGAGGCTTCAGTGACCTACCCAAAGTCATACAGTTTTAGTTAAGTGTCAAAGCTTGAATTTGAGTAGAGTCCTGGGTCTGAAGCCAGCAAGATTCATCTTCCTGAGTTTAAATCTGACCTCAAACACTTATTAGCTGTGTGATCCTAGGGAAGTCACTTAATACTGTTTGTCTCAGTTTCCTCATCTGTAAAATGTACTAGAGAAGGAAATGACAAACCACTCCAAAATCTCTGCCAAGAAAACTTGGAAAGGAGTCATGAAGAGTCAGATATGAATGAAAAAACAACTCGACAACAAGTGATTAGATCTATGAGGATGCTCTCATTGCTTCCCCCATGGCTATCTATACTCTCATGAGCTTGAACAGTATCAGTTTAAATCACCACTCACAGCCACATGCCACCTACAACACATAGGAAATAACTTGGGCCTGAATTTTCATGGGCACATGGAGGGAAGGGAAGAGATGACTTGACCTGAACTTTAATTCTGAGTCTGTCTCTTACACTGTGATATTGAAATTAAACTCCAAGTCTCAGTTTCTTTATCTGTAAGAGAAAGATAATCATATTTAACACAGCTTCAAGATTGTCATAAGGATCAATGACATTTTTATAAATCCCTTTGTAACTGTGGCTCATTGTACACTTCCCAGTAATGTGTCTTTCCTTCTATATTCCTGTGTTTCCCTTTTAGCTACTCAATTTATTACTTCATTCCTCCTCCCTTCTACCCACTCCTCCTTTAACTCCTATGCTGATCCCTCTCCCTCCCCATATTCATGTTCCTCAAGGCTTTGTCCTTGATCCCCTTCTCCTCTCTCTCTCTCTGAACTCTATAGACCAAGCCCTGATCTAAATACTTTATAAATTTATCATAATTTGCTCCCTATAGAAATCCTACAATTATCTCTATTTTACTGTTAAGGAAACTGAGGCAAGGAGAGCAAGCCATTTGCCCAAGATTTGTTATTGTTTAGTTATATATGACTCTTTGTGACCCCATTAAGGAGGGGTCAGAGATACTGGAGTGATTTGTCATTTCCTTCTCCAGCTTATTTGACAAATGTGGAAACTGAGACAGACAGGATTAAGTGACTTACTGAGGGTCATATAGCTAAGAGTCTGAGACCAGAATTTGAATGAGGGTCTTCCTGACCATGCCTAAAACTGTCTATACTACATTATTGAATACCACAATGAAACCAATATAGTTTCTGCCAACAAGGAGCTCAGTATTTCTTTTGTTTCTGATCATAAATATTAGAACTGGAAGAAACTTGAGGCATTACCACTTCTGTCAGGCTCCTGAAGGAAGAAGGCAATTGGGGCACTCTATGGTTGACTGTTTATTAGCTCACAGGGAGAGCATCCCTCCCTCATTTTACATATGAGGAAGCCATAATCCAGAAAGCTAAAGAAATTTGCCTGACATTCCCACAAGTTAGTGAGAAAGTCAAGATTGGACCCAAAGTTAATCAATCAGTCTAACATTTGATTGATAAAACAAGCATTTATAAACATTTACTTTGAGCTAAGTGCTGTCTGCTGCCCTCCATCTTATCTTTTTCTCCTCTCTCATGACATCCTTCCTCCCTTGCCATGTCCTTTTTTTTTTTTTTTGGTTTTTGTGACTTGTCCAAGGTAATTCAACTAGTAAGTTGTTGTTTGTCCTTCATTCTTGAAGACCATGACATCAGGGAAGTGATACCATGACACAAACATGAATTGGATTTGAGTGAGAGGGTGCTGTGCAATGTCAAGAGCCTCACTTTTAAGTATCAAGTGAATGAGGGTGGATTTGAATTCAGGGCCTCCTGACTCGATCCATGGCATCACCTAACTGTATCTTGCCATGCCTTTTTATAATATCTAGACTTAAGTAGATGTTCAGGAGGAGAGTGAGAGGAAGATAGAGGTGTGTATGGGAGTGGAATGATGCAGATTGGGCCTCTGAGCTGACTTACCTAGTCTAGTTTGGGGTATTCATTTCTGTGCCTCCTCCTCCCCTCACCCACCCACCCCACATACACCCCCTGACAGAACAATTCATAAGCAGAGGCAATGGGAATGGAGTGAAGATAAAGGGACACTCTATGAATCAAGTGTTGGATCTCTTGGTTGCCAAGCCCCACTAGGGAGTGGGGAGATGCTGGGGGCCCCTGGCAACAGAGCTATTACTACCACTTCTGTCAGGCTCCTGAAGGAAGAAGGCAATTGGGGCACTCTATGGTTGACTGTTTATTAGCTTACAGGGAGAGCATGCCTGCTGATACTATTGGGATATAGATAATCCAGATGTCCAAAATGGCCTGTGGGATGTCTGCTGAAACACATGAGGGTTTAGAGAAAGGGTAGGGAGCATGGAGAGAGCCCTGGTCATGGGTTCTAATCTAGACTTTGCTATTAACTTGAACTTATCCATATTAGCCTCTATTTCCTATCTGTTGAGTAAGAATAAGAAGCTCACCTTCCTAGCCTCAAAGATATGACCTTACAGAAACCTTATAATCTGTACTTTTTGGCCATGACCCATTCTGCTTATAGACAGATTAGCAACTTTACTCTCCTTCATGCTGGCAATGAACTTCTTCTACATCTATGGAAATCCCCATTTTCTTTTAAGAAACAAATCCAGAGCCACCTTTCATGGAGTCTTTCCTAACATTCTTTTCCCATCCCTCTCACTGGAAATGATTCATATCTCCTTAAATCTTTCATCTTACTCCGTTTGACTTCTGTGCTCTCAGTGGTATTCTAGCTTTGTTATACTTACCTATGCACAAGTCTTATTTCCTCTTCCACTTCAGGCAGAGTAGTATGAGCATCCTGTGAATAGGCACTGTGTTCTTTTTCATTTTTCTATCCTCTGACACTTAGCAACCTTGCACTTACAAGGATATGTAAATTCATCAATATGGGTCTCAACATAGATCTCAATCCCTGTATAATTTAGGCTTCAGAGGCATTATGGCCTAAAATCTATCACTCTGCAGCCAACCTGGTGATGGGCCCCTCTAACCTTAGTTGGGCAGAATTTTGGATAATAGATGCACAAACTATCTCCAGACCTGGACTGAAGTCTTTCCAGCTTGATAGGACCTACCAACCCAACCAGGATTATGTTAAGGCCATGTTAGAGTCTAAGAAAATAAGACCTAAGTGGAACCCTTGTACAATGTAAGTGCTGATAAAGTTAATTGAGTTGAACACCTGCCCTCCTTTTTTCCATGGCTAATGTGATGACACGATAAGATATGGTATATTAAAACTTTTTAAAGGTGGAAAGAAAGGACTGTATAAATATGGGTAGCAATTATTATTTGCAATCTATCCTTGAGAAAGGTGAGCAGATAGATATGGGTGAATCCCATCTGTGGGTGGCAGGTAACTCAATGGAAACCTGGCCTGGGCATAGATGCTATGATGAATATAGATGAGTAGACTGGTGAAATCCAAAAGGGAGAGCCCATCAGCTTGTCTTTCCATCCCTCTGTTTAGAATGAAAAACTCCAGCGCCTGGTGGAACAGGAAAAGAAGAAACTAATGGCTCTGGATGATGAACACACCATGGAGCTATGTGAGTGGCAGGAGAGACTAGCTGACCGAAAAGAGGTAAGGTTACAAATGTAAAGCATTGGTTGTTGTCCAGGCCTAGATATGAAGAAATGATTGGAAATTGCAGTTATAGCTAGGACAGAGTACAAACAGTAAACATTTCATAAATGCTTGCCGATGGGAGCAATGATGCAGTATTGGATCCAATGAAAGCCCTTGTCTGATGAGACCCTTTCAGGGTCATTCAGATTCTAAGAGGCAGAAATCAAGAAGGATTCCAGTGCAAGAATAAAAAGGGATAGACAGTGCAAAGGTATAAAAATGGAAAGTGGAATATAATTTATAAAGCTTAGCAAGAAGGCTTTTCTGACTATACCAACAAAAACAGGAAGGAATTAATTTATAACTATTTGTAAAAGGTCGTTTGAAACTGGGTTATGAAGGATTCTAAAGGTCAAATAAAGGAGTTTGTATTTGATCCTGGAGGTAATAGGGTATCACTGAAGCTTATTAAGCAAGTGGTAAAATGGTCCAGACCCTGTGCTTTAGGAAATTCAATTTATATGGAATATAGGTTACATGAGAAGACATCAGTATGTGTTGAGGCCAGACAAGAAAGTCACACTCAGAGTATGTGCATTAATGGAAGGTTAACCATGGCTTCCTTCTTTCTGTACTCCAGATGCTGGAGGAAGAGCTATCCAGAGCCCAGCTTCGTTTCCCAGGACCCCGGCGAGGGAGTGAGCCAGTAAGGAGGCTTCAACGATTCTTCCCTGTGTTCAACTTTCCTATTTGATCTCAACTACAGTGAAGACAGCTAGCCCATACCTTCTTTCACCTGTGATAGCTAACCCACACCATTTTCAACTGTGAGAATTAGTCCACACCTTCTTTCACCTGTGAGAGTTAGCCCACATTTTTCATCTGTGAGCCTAGCCCACACCTTTCAGGAGTGTTTTTTTTTCAGAGCTGCCTCAAAAATGGGACTAAAGCTTCTCTACACTATATCTTAAGGAAAAGAAAAAAGATCTATTTGTAACAAAATATTTTTAGCAATATTTTTCTAATAGCAAAAACTTGGAAAGGACCCAACTGTCCAACAGTCAGGAAATGGCTGAACAAATTGTGGTTTATGAACAAAATGGGCTATTATTGTACCCACAGCTGGAACTAGGGTGGGGCAATCTGAGTGTGGGGCCATCAAAGGGTTACTCCAAGGTGTTAACATCCAGCAGGTTTGTTTTCTGCATTAAACACCAGTCTTTCCTGGTGTTTCACAGTCCTCTGCTGGTCTGTGGTGCATAGTGCAACCCTATTCCTTCCTGTGTGACATGATCCCTCTTATAAAGGAATATGGATATGGAAAAATGTATATAAGGTGATGTAAAGTAAAAAATTAAAAACAAAAGAGTAATAGATACACTGGCTACAACTATGTACATAAAAATAATCATAATATGCATATCCAGAAAATGTACCATAAATAAGGAGAAAAGAAAGGAGAAATGTAGACAGAAAAGACAGTTTTGATATGACTTAAATTTACCTATTTTGTTACAGCATAAACAATGGAATCTTCTGATTTTTGTATAAATTGCTTTGCTTTTGTTCATGTTCCAGGTCAAGCTTATAATAAAAATATTATAATATTGTTAAAATAACATATTAAAATGATTTTTTTTTAAAGAGTGAAGGTCATAGCTCCAGATGTAACCTTAAGATCCTCTTGTGGGGGATATGCCATTTAAAGGCAAATCAAACCTTTCTCATAAATAATCCAATGTGCTTCTGAAGACCTTCCTGCAGAGGGAGATAGAAAGCAGGTTTGTGGACAAAAACCAAAGTCTCTAGCATTAGTTCTTCAGCCTCATTCCTCAGAGGGTTATTTAGAAAACACCAAGTGTGTTAGAACAAAAAGAGTCTAGAAGAGTCTCCTTTATTTCTTTTTTTTTTTAGGTTTTTGCAAGGCAAATGGGGTTAAGTGACTTGCCCAAGGCCACACAGCTAGGTAATTATTAAGTGTCTGAGACCAGATTTGAACCCAGGTACTCCTGACTCCAGGGCCAGAGCTTTATCCACTATGCCACCTAGCCACCCCCTCTCCTTTATTTCTAAAGATGTCTTTGCTTTGGTTGTACACAAAGATCAAACAAGAAGGCATATAACTTTGAATTATAGAGTGTTGGCCTCAACAAAGGAAGTATTGCATCATCCTTATCTCTAAGAAAGTATAATAGTTTTAGAGTTCAAAAAGTTGGTTTCAGATCCTGGCTCTGCTTCTTTTCATGTCATCCTAGGCAAGTCTTTTCATGTTTCAGGGCAGCTTGGAGGAGCAGGGGATAGAGCACCAGGACAGGAGTCAAAAAGACCTTAGTTCAAATGTGACCTTAGACACTTACTAGCTGTGTGATCCCAGGCATGTCATTTAACTCTGCCTTAGTTTCCACATCTGTTAAATGAGGTGGAGAAGAAATGGAAATATATCTGCCAAGAAAATCCCATATGAGGTTATGAAGAGTCAGACATAACTGAAATAAATGAATAATAACAAATTTGATGTCTAAGAGCCTCAATTTTTCAGGCTATAAAAATGAAGGATTTTCAGAAAGAATGAAATCTAAAGGACTTTCAGATCTAAAATCCTGTGATCATCTTAGAACAACTATCTCCATTTACAGATGAAGAAAATGAGAGAGAGTTGACTTGTTCAAGGTTGCTGAGTTCACTCAGACTATCTGATCTATTGTCCATAATTTAGGAAGGATGTTGGTAAGCTGGAAAATGAATATCCAGAAGAGGGGGGTCCATGTGGGTGAAAGCCCTTCAGTACATCAGTGAGCATAGATTGAAGGAAATGGGACTGTTTTGTCTGGTAAGAGAAGACTTTGGGGAAGCGGGGGGACATCAAACCTACTTTCAAGTATTTTGAAGAGTTACCATGTTTCAGGGGGCAGCCAGATGGCACAATCTAAGGAAAGGTAGCATGGCTATAGTTGACCAGAAAGAAGCATTTATACCTTGAGATGTTTCCATTGCTTTGAATTGTTTCTCTAAGGGTTTGTTGCTTGAAAGAAATTTAAACTTTGTACCAAAGACTAGGGTTCTTCTGGGGAGCACAAAAATTCTTCTCCCCCATACTCCTCTTTAGATTCTCCCCTTCTCAATCCTGAGTTTCCTATTCTCTTGTTCAGACTTTTTCCCAGAGAGCTCTAGCATAAAAATGGCACTTAACACAGGTCTTTAACATAGGTGGGCATTTCTATTTGCTGAATGGAATTAATTTAGTTGGATAAGCTCCAAAGACAAGACAAGCCATGGGCCCTGGCTACTATATTTTCTGTATGATCATAGGCAAACACAAGCTCTCAGCCTCAGTTTCCTCATCTGCAAGATAGGAGTAAATTCTTTATAGATTGCAGAGGACTCCGGAAATGTGAGTTGTCAATCTGTTTAAGCAGAACAATAATGCTGCATGGTTGCCAAGCATATCAAGTCCGAGATTGTACTTATTATGTCACTGTTCCATTAAAAATAAGAAAACAGTGTGTACTCTGTGAGTCTTATCACAGGCTGAAAAGTTTGAGGCTCTGACAGGGGTTATCATTCTGGCATCTCCTGGCTTGGCTCAGTTTCCTTCCTGGAAACAAAACAAGCTTGTTTAGCAGGGCTCTGGCTGGAAGTTCTCTGTCTAATTGAACTGGGGGGGGGGGGGGGGGAATGTTATTTGGAATTGAAATACCTTCCTCCCACTATCACTCAGGGCCAGGACTGAATCTTCATCCTGTGGACCTCCAAATAAATCACTTAATCCCAGTGTCAGAAACACAGCTATCTAAGAGAGACCTTTCAATCCAGAGTGAATTGTGTGTCAGTCTCAGACAATTTTTGCAGATAGGAAAGAGCATTTTTCAGTACTGACCAACCATCAATCTCAAATAGGAAAAAAAGAGCACTTTTTTGGATCCTTTTTGTCATATATTGACTCAGTTTTACAATGTATTATTTTCTTTGTTTTATCATATTTTTATTTATTTTGCTAAATATTTCCTGATAACATTTTAATCTAATTCTTGTAGCACTTGGGATTAGATGAGGCTCAATGTTTGTCATCCCTACTGTAGAACACAAAGACATTTACTTTGTATCCATGATCAGATGCCATTTGACCTTGTCCTCTATACCTGATCCTGAGCTGCAGGAAAATAGAGGACTCTTGTTATCTTGATTTACAAAGTAAACTAATTTCTAATGAGCATTTCAGAGCCACAGACTCCTAGAATCTTCAAGTTGGAAGGACCTTGTCACCATTTAGTTCAGTGTGAACAAGAGCACTTGGAATCCCTTCTAGAGCAAGTAGTCCAACAAATTTTTCCTAGAATGCCAGGGAGGCATTCAGTCTACTTTTGGAAAATTCACAGAGCTAAGAATTTTTTACATATATCATTCATCCTCTTCTCCTCTTTAGGTTCTCCTGAAACCCCCACACTGGTGTGGTCCTAGGAGTCAACGTATTTGAATCATATTTCCATTCTACTAAGGTAGCAGAGTAAATTGGTAGCAATCATTTGATTTTTATGGATTAGCAAAATGAAAAATGATACTTACCTCTTAAGTTCTTAATAAGCAGTTACAAAAGCAAACCAAATGAATAAAATTATGCCTATCAAATGTTGGCATTCCTTGAAGAAAATACCACTCTTTGAGGGGAAGGGAGAGAACTTCCAATTTTTTTCAAAGTACTCTTACACCCATACCTTAGCCACATAATAACCTTGTGAAGTAGTATTATTCCCTTTTGATGGGAAAACCAAGGCACAGTACAATTAAGTTAATCTCCTAATTTATGCAGTCAGTTAAAACTCCTTACATTTTTATAACCTAGAAAATGAAATGGCAAACCAATCCAGTATCTTTGCCAAGAAAACCCCAAATGGGGTCATGGAGACATGACTGAAAATAGCTAAGCAACAAACAATAAAACATTTTTATAGTGCTTAAAGATTTATAAAGAGTTTCCAACAGATGATATAGAAAAAAGAATAATTGATTTAGACATAAAAACCTGGATTCAAATCTTGACTCTGCCATGTGTGACCTGTGTGTCTTTGGCCAAATCACTTCTCTTGAGTTTTAGTTTTTTCATTTATAAAATGAAGAGGGAGGATTAGATAGCTTTTTAAGATTCCTTCTGGCTCTAAATCCTAGGATTCTGTGAATCTTCTAAGAGAAGGAGTAGAGGTATTATTGATTCCATATTATAGATGATAATACTGGGGTCAGAGGTTAAATGATTTGTCCAAGGTCTATCATCTAGTAAACATCATGACAGGCTCAAATTCAGGTCTTCTGATGGCTAAGTATTCTTTCTACTAACATCATCCTACTTCTCTCCGAAGAGGACCCAGATCTCTTGACTCCAAGACTTATACTTGTCACTGGGCTATGGTAGATGTATGGAGCGATTATGGTTGAATAATGCAATCCTAGGATTCATTTTCTTACAGGACAGTCTCCCTCATTGGTGTTCAAACTCTGGAAAGAGAAAAACAAGCAATATCCTGGTTGTACCAAGGTTGGAGTGAAGAAGTATTATTTCCTTAAGCCCTGACCAAATTCTGCTTTATAAAGGACTGGTCAAATCTTGGTTACCTATGATTTGGGTGGAGAGGACCCATGAGGAAACCCATATTCTCTCTCTCAAAGAAAGGAAAGGATATTCAGCAAAAATAACAGAACTGGATATAATTAACCTAACCTCCCCATTTGCCACAGTGAAATAGAATGTGACATAAGTCAGAGGGAGTCATTGTATAAGTTGGTTTTTCTTAAGCTTTTCCTATAAGAGAAAGCTTTATGGAGGGGCCTATAGTAATTTTGTTTTTAAGACTGGGTCTCCGTTTGGCACTCAGGTTGGAAGTGTAGGGGCTATTCACTGCCCAAACCATATCTGATCAGCACAGGAGTTCTGTTTCCAACCTGTCCCAGTTGACCCCTGATGACCTCCAATTCCCATCCAGGTTAAATTGAGTAAAGATGCCCTTCTGATCTAGCCCACTGAAGCTCCTATACTCAATAGATCCACCTGCTTAGTCTCAAATTTACAGGGGTTGTAGGTATGTCTGGAATGTCTGGCATGTCACCATGTCTGGCATGGTAGCATATTGAGAAAGTATAATGGACAAAAAAGCAACAGACATCCATAAAAAATTTTTTATTTTATATTTTTAGAAAGGTCTAGTTAGTGGACTACAGTCAAAGCAACTTGCATAAATAGTCCCATAGGCTGAATTATCAGACAAAAAGACAGGAAACTAGTACAGTTCCTATACAAAACAGCAGTTTTTTGAGGACAAGGTAAGTACAGTATTGGTTCCTCTAACCTTTCATTTTTCTTTTCTAGAATGTATTTCATAGTATCTTAGAGCAAAGTGGTTCTAAAATACATCACAGCAGAAATATCAACACTGTAAATTGGAAGCTCTAGGCTCCCAAGCTCTAGCTTTTCCATCAGTTGGTCAGTCAGTCAAAATGCATTTATAAAGTGTTTACTATGTTTCAGAAACTATGCTAAACACAGAGATACAGAAAAAGACAAAAGCACTGCCCTTGCCTTCAAAGAGTTCAAATCCTACTGGGGAACTCAACGTGCCAATAACTTATGTTCTTACAAGATATATACAGTGCTAAGTGGAAGGTCATCTCATAGGGAAGGGACTAGTAATAGCAGGGCCTGGGAAAGGCCTCCTTCATAAAATCAGAATTGATATCTGAAGGGAGCTGAAAAAGCTAAGAGGCAGAGGAGGGAAAGCATCCCAGGTAAGTGAAAAGGTCTACTGATTCACTTCTATGGGATTCAGTTTCCTCATCTATCAAATGGAGATGATAATGGGATCTAATGTTTTGGGCCAAATCTGATTTGGGCTAATTCAATGGCTCAGGATTGGGATTAGAACAAAATGAGATATTTATAAACCACATATAATTATTAACTGTTAACAATTATATGATCCCTTTTGGGGTTTTCTTGGCAAAGATTCTAGAATATAAATTCATACTTTGTGGTGGTTGTTGTTGAATGATTTCAGTTGAGACCAGCTCTACATGACCCCTTTTAGGTTTTTTTTTTAAGCCATGACACTGGAGTGGTTTGCCATTTCCTTCTCCATTTCATTTTACAGTTGAGGAAACTGAGGCAAAGAATGTGGAATGACTTACCCAGGGTCACTACCTAGAAGGGTCTGAGGCCAGATTTGAAATCCAAAAGAGGGAGTGGCTAGGTAGTACAGTGGATAGAGCACCGGCCCTGGAGTCAGGAGTACCTGAGTTCATATCTGGCCTCAAACACTTAATAATTACCTAGCTGTGTGGCCCTGGGCAAGGCACTTAACCCCACTGCCTTGCAAAAAACCTAAAAAAAAAATCCAAAAGAGGAGTTATCCTGATTCCCAGACTAGTAGTGCTCCATCTACTGGACCAGCCAACCACTTTGCTCTAAAATACTATGAAATACATTCTAGAAAAGAAAAATGCTAGGAAATGCAAGGTTAGAGGAACCAATACTGTACTTACCTTGTCCTCGAAAACCTGCTGTTTTATATAGGAAATGTACTAGTTTCCCTCTTTGTATCCTTAGCACCTAGTAAATGTGTTTAATAAATATTTGCTAGATTGAATTGAAAGCTAATTGCGGCTGTTTGATAAATCCAAAAGAGTTCAGCTATTGGGATAAAAACTCTCTCTTCGATAAAAACTGCTGGGAAAATTGGAAGTTAGTATGGAAGAAACTTAGATTAGACCAACACCTCACACCCTATACTGAGATAAGATCCAAATGGATACAGGACTTAGACATAAAAAATAATACTATAAGCAAATTAGAAGATCAAGGACTAATTTACCAGTGAGATCTATGGAAAGGGGAGCAGTTTATGACTAAGGAAGAGATGGAGAACATCACTAAAAACAAACTAGATGATTTCAATTACATTAAATTAAAAAGCTTTTGCATAGACAAAACCACTGTAACCAAGATCAAAAGAAATGTAGTAAACTGGGAAACAATCTTTACAACTAATGTTTCTGACAAAGGACTCATTTCTATAATATACAGAGAACTGAGTCATATTTAAAAAAAAGCCATTCCCCAATTGACAAATGGCCAAATGATATGCAAAGGCAATTTACTGATGAGGAGATCAAAGCAATCCATAATCATATGAAAAATTGCTCTAAATCATTATTTATTAGAGAAATGCAAATTAAAGCTTCCCTGAGGTACCACCTCATACCTCTCAGACTGGCCAATATGACCAGAAAGGATAATGATCATTGTTGGAAGGGATGTGGGAAATCTGGGACACTATTACACTGTTGGTGGAGCTGTGAACTCATCCAATCTTTCTGGAGAGAAATTTGGAACTATGCCCAAAGGGCAACAATAATGTGCATACCCTTTGATCCAGCAATACCACTACTGGGTCTATACCCTGAAGAGATGATGAAAAAGGGAAAAACATCACTTGTACAAAAATATTCATAGCAGCCCTGTTTGTGGTGGCAAAGGATAGGAAATCAAATAAATGTCCTTCAATTGGGGAATGGCTTAGCAAACTGTGGTATATGTATGTCATGGAACACTATTGTTGTATTAGAAACCAGGAGGGACGGGAATTCAGGGAAGCCTGGAGGGATTTGCATGAACTGACTCTGGGTGAGATGAGCAGGACCAGAAAAACACTGTACACCTTAACAGCAACATGGGGGTGATGGACTCGGTCATTCCATCAGTGCAACAATCAGGAACAATTTGGGGCTCTCTGCAATGGAGACCATCTGTATCCAGAGAAACAACTGTGGAATTTGAACAAAGACCAAGGACTATTACCTTTAATTTAGAAAAAAAAAAGTTATCTTATTGTCTGATCTTGCTAACTCTTATCCTTTGTTTCTTCCTTAAGGATATGATTTCTCTATCATCACACTCAATTTGGATCAAGGTGTACCAGGGAAACAATGTAAAGACTGACAAATTGCCTTCTGTTCGGGGTGGGGGAGGGAAGTAAGATTAGGGGAAAAATTGTAAAACTTAAAATAAATAAAATCTTTAATTAAAAAAAGAAAGCTAATTTCGATGTAGTTTCATGAATAGGGTTGCTAATTTGAAAATGTACTGTCTAAAATGAAATATATTCGGTAGTCGTTCAACCATCAAACACCTTCCTCATTTTGTATCTTGAATCAGTTTCCTCTTAGAAATCTGACAAGGTCAGGAAATTGTGTCCCTAGTGAGAAAAAGTGGCAGGATTTCTGGGTTGAAGGATTTGCTTCTGTTAATTGTTTCCTATGTAAGAAGTAAATCAGTGAGCCTCTTGTAAAACTAAGAGTAATAATCCATATTTGCCTCATAGGAAAGGATATTCTGAGGAAGAAGGAAAGCACTGTGTATACTTTTAAGTATTGGTCTAAATGGTCATTAATAAACAAAAGCCACACTCCTAAAATAAGACCTCTTCCAAAGGAAAAAAAAATAATCAATTAAGCCCCTTCTATGCTTTCTGCTAAAACGACTGAACAACAAAAAGCGAGACAAAGACCAAAAAAATCACATAATTCCTGCCCTCCAGGAGCAAGACATTCTACTGGAAAGATACAACATATACAAAGATAAATAAATACCCGATAATTTGAGAAGAAAACGAGCACTAATAAAATGGGAAGTGAGAAATTCTAAGAGGTAGAAAAAAGGAGGAAGGGAATTTTTTTTTTTGCATGAGGGGACATCCTGTGCAAAAATGAGATATGAGGATGTTGCTGGATGTTTGATTATCCACCCGCAAAAAATCATTCTTTGACCCAAAAATACAGGTGTAAAAAGAAAATAGAGTTATTAAAAAGAAGTTATAATACAAAAAGAAGTAATAAGAAAGTTAAGAAGAGATTAAAGGAAAAACCATGTGGATTGCTAATTAATCTTGGCAAGACAGCTGCCAGATCAGCAGAAGTCTGGAAAAAAGAGACTGGATCCCTCCCCAAATCTCCTTAAATTCCCCCTTAGGGTCCATAGGAAGAGAGGGTGACCTGGGAGTAGCCCATTGGAGAGTTTGCCTTTTGGGGAGGGGTCAAAGGGTCTTGTATTTTGGTATAGGTGGTTTAGTATATTGTTTCCAGTGCCTATGCAACCTTGCTGCCCCCTACCAGAAGAGAACAAGGTCAGGATGGAGTATTTTAACAGAGGAATAAAAGAAGGAAGATTTTTTAACAGTGCAAACAAAAGATTAACAAAATTTGTTTACAATTGATTTCAATATTTCTCATGCCCATGGTTCTCTGCATCAAGAGGATGGAATGGTGGGTGAATGAAGAGTAAGTTGGTAAATTCAACCATAACACAGAGTGTGAAGGGGAATACTGTGAGATAAACTTGGAAAGGTAGATTGGAGTCATATTGTGGAGGCTTCTAAACACCAAACTGAGTTTTATGTTAGAGATAATAGGGAGTCTTTTATCCTAAAGGTAACAGGGAGCCACTGAGAATTGAGGAAAAAAATATGGTCAGTCTTGAATTTTGGCAACCTGTACAAGGATGGATTGAAGAGGGGAGCAACTAGAATTTGAGCATTCATTTAAATTATCACAATGGCCCAATAAGCAAGAAGTGATGAGAACTTCCCTAAGGGACTGAGAGAGGTAAGGAGATTAGGGGTAGATTCTACTAGACTTGGCAAATAATTGAATATAGACCTTATGGAAGAGTAAAGAACTGAAGACAACCCAATGTTGCAACTGAGAATGTCTGGAAGAATGATGGTTTCCCTAGTCCAGATAGTAAAATGAAAATGAGAACTTGGAACTCTGCTGTTCAATGAATAAACAAAGCATTTATTACAAACTTTCCTTATGCTAGATGCCAAGGCTATAAATGAATGAGCAAGAAAATGCCGACTTTTGAGGAGCTCACATTAGGGTCCATGCAGGCTGGGCCAATACCTTAGAAGGTTCTGAGGATCCAAACTAAATTGTTTATTGGCCATTTAGTATGTCCTATAACACAGTAGATCCTTAATAAATATTTGTTTAATGTAGTTTAATGTAGTATTGGAGCCAATGGGCTCCAAACACTTCACCTACTGGGGCATGAGATGCAGCACTATAGACTTTCTTCCTTCTTAATTAATCTAAATCCCTAAGAGGTTTTCCTCTGCCAGTTTGAGAACAGTTTCTTCAGTGAGACAAAACAAAAGCCCATGAGAAAGAGATTCAAGAGAGTTAGATTGGTTTACAGGCTCACTACAGCCATTTTCTTGTGTCTGCCAGAAACAAATTCTCAACAGCCTCAGGCAAGCAGAGATTTAAACAAGCTTTGTATTTCACTACAGGGACAAAGCTATTCAGAAATCTCAAAGAGGTAAGTAAACAAACCTCCAGCAGATTTCACAGCCTGATATTTTTAACTGAGTGCTCTGTCTAGTCTTATGACTATAACAAAGTCCAGTTCTTTTTGGTAAAGGTCCTTTTCTCTCAACTCAGCCACCACCAACAGAATGACATTCATGCATACCACTAGGCCAGGACTTATCTTAGAAATTTACATAAAATTTTATTTTTTCATTTTTATTAGTTCTTTCTCTTAAGAACACTGACAAGAAATTTACAAAACTGAATTAATAAAGGAAAAAAACATCTCAAGGCAAGAAAGGTGACTTCCTCAAGATTAAGAAAAAATTGAAAACTGGAGGTTAAAGCTTTCAATCCATGTTTGGAGGCCTCACTGTAACTTACCTCAAACTCAATATAGTGCATCTTTTTCATAAAATGAACTTCTTTTTCTTCATGTTTCCAAAATCATTCATTCACTCAGTCTCAAAACCAGGGAATCACCTTTACTTCTTTCTAGATTCCTGCATTCTAGTCACCAAGACACATCTATTTATCTTCCACTGTGTCTGTAACATCTGGCCCATTCTATTACCATATATGTATATATGTATATGTATATGTATATGTATATGTATATGTATATGCATATGCATATGTATATGTATACATCTATGTGTATATGTATGTGTGTATATATAGATATATACATATTATATAATATATATAACATATATGTAATAGGAGTTTTGTTTTTCTTGCTTTCTCAGTAGGGAGAAGGTAATTCCTTGTTTGAAAAAAATTAATTTAAAAAAATTGCCACCATAATTCATCCCTAATATTACTATAAGAGTATTCTAAACCCTTAGCCAGGTCTCTGACGTGCTGTCATAGCTTCCTTCATGACTCTGCTGCCAGAAAATGTCTGGCAGGGTTTGGGGGATTAGAAAAGGTGTGAAAGAATTCTCTTAAGATTTGACTCTTGACCTAGAATAATTCAGGGATAAAAGAAATTTATTTACTTATTACTGTGTATATTAGAGTAACAAGGAAATTAAGTAGTAACAAAGAGCTATATTTCATAGGGAAATCATTAGAGTTCCCTAAGAAAGTAGGAAAGCTAAAAGAGAAATTAGGGACAGTTGCAAGAATATTGCAACTGTGTTGAATCAGCCGCCAGAAGGGGATAAAGCTAGGGTTATATAGGGTATGTGCTACGAAAGGATTAAAGGAGAAGTTAGGTCTGTTCTAGGGAGGGGTTAAGAAGTGGGTAGACTGCATGTCCTAAAGGATCAATTTAGTGTCTTCAAGTGGTAATGGAAGATAGATGTTGGGATGGGAGTAGGTGTAGGAGCTTAAGACTTAATCCTTTCAGGTAAGGGCTGGGTGTCCATTGATCTCATAAACTCTATTTAAGAGCCCCTTGAAGGGTAGATACAGGGAAGTGATATCAGATGGAGAACCCTGGAAGAGTTCTTGGGAGGTGAAAGGAAAGGCCTGAAAGACACATTATGACAGCTGAGGTTCACTTTAACTGCATACCAATAATAGCATTAGCCACTGGGGCATTTGAACAGTGCCATGTTTCAGTTCAGATTCCAAAAACAGATAGGAATGTGGTGAATAAGGCTCCAGGACCCTAGCAGAGCAGAGGACCCTGGAGAAATGAGTCCTGGTTTCAGTTTATTCATGCAACTTACAATCATGAGAATTACAAGTTTCTATAGCTCTCTAATTCTATTGCAAATTAACTTCTTGATTTCATGGGGACAGAAAGTCTACTATAAGGCCTAGGCTTCTTCTGGTTATTTTTCTCTCCTGCTCATACTATGATTATGTGGCACTTAAAAAGGTTCAAGAGACATAACTGCTGAGTAATTAATCATTTTACTGCCAGCATTGTAATAAAAAAAAAGTCATATTCTGTCTTACACCAGTTTTCATGCCCTTTTGGAAGGGGGGGGGTTCAAAAGGATGCAATCAGCTTTGGTTATTAGTAAGAAGTAGGTTTACTTCAGTAAAGGGCAGAGACAGACATCTTATCACCCTTGGACAAAAAAAAAAGACTATCTCTATACCTGGAACAACCCTCAGCCTTGGGCAATTTAGACAAAAGGATGTGTTTTCACCCAAGCTTGATTAAATGGAATTCACCTTAGGCTACAGATGAAATGAAGATAGAGAATCTCCCAAAATCATTAGTTATTAAATGATCATTTCTCTCAGCTGGTACACTGAAGGAGAGAGCAACTGAAGTCTAAAAAAAATTTCTGCCTTAGGAAGAGCTAGATCTAGGGACTAATTTGAATGTGCAATTTATATTTACATGCATTAAATATTAGTTTTTGTGACTGCTTTTACTAGTTTGATTAAATTGTGGGTTTAAATCATAATCTTGAAGGTGGCTAATGAAGCAACACAAAAATGAAGACAAAGGAAGGGGGATGGCCAAATGTGAGGCCAAATTTAAACTCAAGTCTTCCTGACTCTAGGCCTAGCCCTCCATCCATTGTGCCATCTAGCTGCCCTCTTAAAGCATAGACCAGATCAAATCTCTTACCTATTCAAAAACCGCCCATTCAGTGGTTCCCTATCACCTCTAGGATAAACTATAAAATCCTTAATCTGGCTGTTACCTACTTTTCCACCATTATTTCATATTATCCCCTTTTTCACAAACTGCTTTAATAAAGCTATTTCTATAGCATATCACTCTATTTCTTTGGAATACCATGTGCCTTTGTACAAATGGTATCTCATGTCTGAGATGCAGTAATTCCTCACTTCTTTTTAAGAACCCTGTTTCCTTCAAAGCATCATATGGGACAGCTAGGTGGTGCAATGAATAGAGCACTAGCCTGGTAGTCAGGAGGGCCTGAGTTCAAATCCAATTTTAGACACTTTACTCTTACTGAATGACCTTGGGCAAGTCACTTAACCAGACTGCCTCGCATCCAGGGTCATCTCTAGTTGTTCTGACACATATCTGGTCACTGGATCCGGATGGCTCTGGAGAAGAAAGTAAGGCTAGCTACTTAGCACAGCACCCCCCCCCCCCAAATCCAAGTCATGTGCTTGTTATGGCATCACCTTGCTAAGGTCAGGTCCTTCTTCAAGAATGAAGGACAAACAACATCATCACTCAAGTGATGGCAATTTTCCTCATACCCATTAGTGCTCTTTTTCCTTGAAATCAATTTGTATTAATTTCTTTAATACATATTAACTCTTTTGGGATAGGGACTAGTTCATTTTTGACTGTCACCCTATCACCTGGAGCAGTGCCTTGCACAAAGGGGCCACTCAATCATTGCTAAACTCTATTTAATCTAATCCCACCTCTGCCCTAAAATGGCATTCCCTTCCCCATCCACCTGACCAAACTCTCTCCCCTTCCAGTTCAACCTTCTCTACATACTTCTCCTTCCTTTGGTTTCTTATAATATTGCCTGTACCTACTCATTTGGTGCCTATCACATACACTGCCTTATACATTGCCATAACATTTTATTTTCAATGAGGACATGTGTTATGTCTTCAATCAGATCTCAAGTTCCTCAAGGTCAAGGTGGATGGGGGGGCCATAGAATCACAGATTTGGAAATAGTAGAAACCTTAGAAGTCTAGTTAAATCCTTTATTTTTTTTCATATGAGAAAACCGAGTTCCAAGAGGTTAAGCCATTTGTCCAAGCTCACACAAGTAGTGAAATCAGGTCTTTTGATTCCAAACCCCACACTTTTGTCTTATATTCTTATCCATGTTTCACAAAAGGCCTCTAAATCAACAAAGTCCAGTTTATCTCTAAGTTAGCTGAAAGATTCATGTTTTAATTGAGTCAATCACACAACGACATTTATTAAACCCTTTGTGCTCCAGATTTACCAAAATCAAATACACACACACACACACACACACTCTCATAAATATATTTGTTCCCATACATTTTTTCTCCTTGAGTTATAGAAATAATAGTATAAGTAATGTTTATCTTATCAACAGGCAAAGGGTTCTGAATATCAATTTTATTTCCTAAACATTATACATACATATTTAGGGAGAGTATCTGAAAGTTTTTAAAAATTCTTATGTACAGAATTGATCATCAAAAAACAATCCAATGAAGAATTATTTCCAATTGTAATCTGTGTGTGAATCACACAGTAAATGATAAAATAATGAATGACACAGCTTAAACAACCATGTGGTCTTATAAGACAAATAGCACTTTTTCTTCTCCTATCTGAGTGATGGAAAAAAAAAACTACAAGTCATTATTCTTTATTCTAGAAGATGTTCAAGGTGCCAATTGTGGCAAAAATGAAATATTGCACCTGAGTTAGGGTCCATCAAGATTTGCACTTCAGCCATTTGCTGAGAACTGATTATTGAATGTGGTCCATAGCATCTCATCACCAAGGCAGAGAATGACTTCTGGTTCCTTTTAGCATAGCAAGACAAGGGCCTCCTTTTCATCTCTCTGTATGAATGATCAATTCCCTTGCATAACAAGAACATCAGAAAGGTCTTCCACAACTTTTAACGTCAAATTCTGAAGAAACAAATACAAAAATATCAATGAAAATCATTTATACAAGAATAAAAGAAAACAAAAACTCAAACTATTGTCAGAGAATGGGCAACAACATCCAATTTGAATTGTGATTACAGGTAAAATTCTCTAACTAATATCATTGTCAAGAAGTTACATTAACTGAGCTATTTCCAGGTCCTGACAAATAACTGTATTAAAAAAGCTTTCTCTGGGCTCCATCCACTTAAGTCATTCTCTACAATGGCTCCATCTGTGCTGTTTGCATTGGAGGTAAACTTAGGGCAGCTGAATCATTCCTAGTATTCTTATTTTTACTATCAAGTAGGCAATATTTTTAATAGGTTTATAGTTTGGGGGTAAATAAATTTGTGGCCAGTGTGCTAAGCATTGGTAAGGCATTGATAATGTGCAGGACACTAAATAAAGGCTTTCCTCAAAACTCCTAAATGACCAATCTTGTCCATTGCTCTCTCTATGGCAGTCTCCCTCTTTCTGCTATGGAGTAGGCAAAAATGCCCATTAATCACTCCTATATTATTATATTCTGATTATCCCAAATTTATCCTTTTTTCTCCCCTCTCCATCTCATTTCTCAAAATTTGACTCCCCAAAGGTTATAATCATAGACAATCCAATTATAGTAATTTTATCTTTTTCCTCAGGGTTTACTTGCATTTAAAAAGAAGACAGAATCCAACCCAAATAAGTATTCAACTGGTAGAGTACCTTCAAAACATAGGGAAGCTAGCACCTAGTTCTCTTTATACTCAGGATATCCTCTCCCTGTTGGGTGCCATTTTTCAAAGATAAAGAGTTGTAGATCAACAAATCAAAGGATTTAGAACTGGAAAGCCCCTTGGAGATCATTTAGTCTAGTCCCTCATTTTACAAATGAAAAATATGAGATTTTGGGTTGATGATCTTAACAACTGTTTGGCAGACCTGGGATTCAGATTTGGGTTTTCTTATAAGGTCTCTAAGCAGGTAGTATGGCTGTACACCAAATTGCAAAGTAAAGGGAATAGGACCATAGATTTAAGATCAGAAGAAACTTTAGAAATCATCTGTTATAATTCCCTTGCCTTTCACATGAGAAACAGAGAGATACATTGTATTACTCAATATCACACAGATAAAATGGCCAGGATTTGAAGCCAGGTCCTCTTACTTCAAACTCACTAATTTTTTCCTATGTGACTCTACCTCTCACAAGTCTTTAAGCCTTCCCTCACTACTATTCCCTACACCCTGTATTCTTCAAATAAAGAATAAATATAAAATATAAAATGTATGTCATAAAGTATTCCTTGAGGGGGAAAGAATTTGAATCTTGGTCAACAGGCCTCTAACCTTATTCTACCACTTTTGGTTTCAATGGCAGTGAGTTTTAAGAATGTAGCTCTCTTGTAACCCCTTCCAGTTTAGCTGTGGACAAAAAAAACAAACTAGAATGCTGCTTAAATTTTAAAGAAGCTGCCTTCTTCTCTCCCTCTGCCCTCCTTATTACAGATTTTGTTTTTTAAAAATAGCAGGATGGGGGGTTGCCAAAAGAGAAATTTGATCAGAGAAGCTGCTACTCCCTAACAGGTGTCAGAATGCTGGTATTTCATATATAATTGTTGTGAGATCGCCTACATTTCATATTGATCCCCTCAATCACTTCCTCTTTCAGTTATTTCTTTATCTACAGAGAACCTCTATTTGCATTATAAGAAATGTGTCATACTAAGAAGGTTCTGCAGTGAGTGAGCAGTGCCACCAAGGAGGGAAAAGAATTTCAATAAAGAAGGCTGAAATGGTACTATGTGGAAACTAAATGGGTCAAGTGTATTTTCCTAGTGCCCCTAAGTCCTAAGTTCTCATAGCTCACATTAGGTTGTTATTCTGAACGTCATGGCAAACATTACAAAGAAAAAGCCTTTCAATGAGCCTAGAGCCAGCCCAGGATAAAGGCTTTACTATTCATCCCGGCAGGTCATGGTCTGTAACTTTCCCCTCATTCTTCAAATGCTGACTGCTCTGGGGTTATTTCCAGAGAGACCTGTCTAACAAAAAAGAACAAGGCCCCTACTGTTAGGAGAAATTGATTCAATGCTGTGGTCAGAGAATCTCTACAGTTAGTTCAAACCAGTTATCACATATTTTACAGCTTCATCATGCTCCAGTGAAAACTGGCGTATCAAAGCATAATGAATCCTAGGTAGAGTCAGAGAATTAATTGTTTTTAGTGGAGCTGAATTGAGAGTGTTTTGTGCAAATATGTGAAACTAGCTTTGTAAAGGGAAAAGAAATTGCAGTTCTGTCAAGATGTAACAGGGTATTTTGTTTTGGAAGTTTTTTTTTTAGAGCAAATGAGTATTAAAACTGCTTACGAGGTAATTAACAACATTGGTATAGAGACATGGAATGGAAGCCAAAAGACCTGGGCTATAGTCCCAGTTTTACCATTAACCATGGGAACTTGGGCAAATTCTGAGCCTCAGTTTCTTCATCTGTAAAATGAAGGAATTACATTTGAATACTGTGTGTTATTTGGGTGCTAAAGCAATGTTGAAAAGCTGGAGTACATTCAGAGGAGAAACAGAAGCAATAAGAAACAAAGGGGAATTGTTTAAATAGGTCAGTGTGGATGCACAGGGAACACACACACACACACACACACATATATTTTAAATGTACAGGAAAGAGACAAAGGGAGCTAAGCAATAATATAAAAGAATAGCTGACAAGAGCACTAGAGTTCCAAATGGACAACTTGGAAAAGAAAGCTAAAGATAACCAAAAGGGCTTTGATTGGTCTTTAAACTGGAAAAAGCAAAACAAAAATAGTTACTGGGGAAATGAAAGACAAGATAAGAAGCCAGTTTGGGAGCATCTACCCAAGATGAGTAAGAAGTCAGTTTGGAAATATCAGAGCCAGTCAAACTACAGGTGAGCATAGGAACTGAAAGAATGGAAAGAATGATGTGACTGCTGAGCCACTTAAAGTAATCTCAGAAAGATCACTGAGGAAAACAAGATCATAGAGAATAGGAGTGGTGCCACTGGATAAGAAAAAGACATTTATCCTAATCTCCAAAGAAAGTGAGAGAATGGATCTCAAATTAGTACAGTGAGATTGACTTTTATCCTGGCAAAATTCTATAACCCATTTATAATGTCATGGTGACCTCTAACAATAGGAAGGGGTAAATTCAAAGAGTCTGCACAATTTCATTCTCTGTGTGTGTATAATTACCACAGATAGCAAAACATTGAATAAAATTTCTTGTGCTACACTTGTACATGAGATAGAAAGATGTGGGCTAGATGGAAATCCAGTTAGATAGACTGAGAGCTCTGAGGATATGATCAAAGCCCCCAAAAAATCAACATAAAGAGAGATCTCCAATATATTTCCCTAGGGACCCATTCTTAGTCTTGTGTGTTAAATAATCTTTGTCAGTGATTTAGATAGAAGCACAGATGGCACATTTAATCAATTCTGAAGGTGAAATCAAGCTGTGAATAAATAATACATTAGGTGAGAGATAGTAAGGATCCAAAAAGATCTCAACAAGCTAGATGACTGGAACAAAATTAGTGAATGAAATTTAAAAGGAACAATAAGAAAGTCTTATGTTTGAATTTTTAAAAACAATCAACTTCATAGTATAAGATAGGGAAAACACAGTAGTGGGGTTTTTTTCTTTTTTTTAGGTTTTTGCAAGGCAAATGGGGTTAAGTGGTTTGCCCAAGGCCACACAGCTAGGTGTCTGAGAGTCTGCCGCCACATTTGAACTCAGGTACTCCTGACCCCAGGGCCAGTGCTCTATCCACTGCACCACCTAGCTGCCCCTGAAAACATAGTAGTTTGAAAAACATCTGGGGAATTGTATAACTTTCAAGTTCAACAGAATTTAATATGATATGGCAGTCAGAAAAGCTATTGCAATCTTAGGCTTCATTGAGAGGCACTCTATTCAGTCTGTGGAAAGTAATAATCAGTGGTCAGACCCCCATTTGAGTTGAGTTCTTGGTGCTATATTTTAAAAGAGATGTTAATAAATATTTAGCTATTCAGTATCTACAGAAGAGCAAACATACTAATGAAAGGTCTCTTGCCTTATGAGGATCAGTTTAAGGAACTCAAATGTTTTTCTTAGAAAAGGAAAAAAAATCAAAGAAGAGATAGCTGTCTTTAAATACTTGAGGGATTATCTTATAGAAGAATTAGAATATTTTATTTTGTCCTAGGGGATCAGATCACGAGCCACCAGAAAGTAGAAGACACAAAGAGGTAGAATTCAGTTCAAAGCAAGTTTTCAATTAGAGCAATCCCAAACCAAAATGATGTTCTCTGGGAAACAGAAGATGCTTTGTCATTGGATGATTTCAAACAAAGGCTGGATTAACATTTGTCAGAGATGTGCTATAGAATGAATTTCTTCACTCTTTGCATTGAATTAGATGAATGAGTGCTGAGACCTGGAACTTCCAAGTTCAGGTATACAGTGGATTGCTTCTTTAATCATATTAGGGCTTTCTGTACCATTTCACCAGCAATATTCATCTAGAAGAAATAATTGACAGGTTCACTTTCCCTTTAAAGGTGGGGTTTGGGGGAAAGGAGGGTGTGTAATCCAGGAAATACATATTGTGCTCACAAATCAATGGCCTATAAAGTGAAGGGAATGGACCAGAGGGCCTGAAGTCACTACATTTAGGTTTTCTATATCTCTAAAACACCCAACATTTTTTAAAGAAAGATCTTTTAAGAGATAATTTATATTACACCCAAATTTCATTCTTTACTCTCATCTTTTGTAAAGAGGGAGTGAGTGGAATTGGAATGAAATATAGGAGACATCAATGAACATTTCACAATACATTCACATAAATCATGATCAAACACAACAAAGAAGTCAGATAATGTTCTTATAAATTAAGAATCAATTGCTCTCAGGTTTAGCTCTTTTGATATGAGATTAATCTGAATTTAGAGTCACAGGCTAATTTTAAGACATCAGTATGGCATCTTTTTTTGTGCTGCATTATCTTATCTACTCTTTTTTTTTATTTCACGTTCTCCAACTGGCCCAGTAGATGGAATTTCATGAACCACATGGGATATATTTTCAAGTCTTGCCTTCAATAACCAGGGGCAGTAATATATATTCTTAAGTCTATCTTCAAAGCATATTTCTGTATCATGCTTTGCACCACAGAGCAGGGTACTCAAGAATATTTCAAAGATTCCAACATTCTTTATCCTTCATGCTAACCTAAACATTTCTAATTGAGTAAACTCTACTTGAATAAGAATATTCCCCTGATATGACATTTCTGGGACATTAATCTGGAAACATACCTTGTCTATGTTTATGCTTTTATACAGGCCTCAGACATTATAAACATAAAGCAGATCCACAGCCACCAAGCAAAGTGCTGAGGGAGCACTGTTACAGGTGTTAGCAATGCTCAAATATTCAAATGATCTAAGAAGTCATCTCAACCAACCCCTTGTCCAATTCATGAATTGTCAATCAATCAAAATCAACACTTGCTTTTGTCATTTAAGCTTTCCTCTTCCTTGGAATCAGAAAGCACATTACATTCTTTGGTAAGCATTTAGCTGGGAAGTGGGTGCTTTCTAAGTGTTTGATGAGCAGGAGGAAGTCTTCATTTTGGTTCTGATAATCAAAGCATAGGTCTGGAGAACACGGATTATTATCCATAAAGACAATCAAGGGCAGACAGAAAATCTTAAATAACTGCCATTTTAAGTATCTAACTGAAGGTCCCAGTCAAACTGCTCTAGTCTAATTGCTTATTCTGACTTCTTTCCCCACTACCATTAGTGGCTCTACTTCATGCCATTTGTTGTTACTTCTCATTTTCTCTGTCTTCTTTCTCCTTTCCTTGAGATTATCTTCATGGCTTACCCAGGAGAATTCCAAAATCTTTTCTAGTTCTTGTATCCTGGCTTTGGTGACAAGTATGAGTTTTCAGAGTTACTAGCCAGAGAAAAGATTTTTCTTCAGGACAGTTAACAACCACAACACATAATCCAATTCTTATTTTTTAGGGTTTTTCTTGGATCTTTTTCATTGCTGTTCATAATTGGATTTTATTTTGGTAACTTCTAATTAAGTAGGCTACTAATATGGTAGTTTAAAAAAACAGGCAAAATTTGTCTATTCAGAAAAGAAGTTAAAAAAGGAATGCTCGTGCTATCCAGTGTCATTGTGCTTACCCAATCATTTACCTACCTTTTCATTAGCTAAATGTAAAAGACAGGCAAATGCCAGAGGTACAGAAAGGTTCTGAGCCATCAAAGGGGGTAGGCTGTAAAACAAAGGAGAGAACATAGTAACACATAACATAGATGCTAAGAACAAAGTCTCTTTCATTAAGAATGAATTATACACATAAACAAAGAATGAACTAATAAGAAACAATGAATATTTTAAATGTTTGTAATAAGCAGGTTGAGAAATCCCAAACCTTTAGTTCTATTCTAGCTTTTGGCATGGAATAGCTTCTCAGATTACTGGTTTGGGCTCATGTCAATTAATATGTCAGTGCAGAGCCAAAACTGGCAAGTAACATACAATTGGGACAAAAAAAGATTGCTTTTAGATCCTGTGACATTCAGGATAAATAAGTAGCTCCTTTGTCTTGTCACATGATCTTTAGTTACTATTTTCAATCAAGGAATCAGCTGGAACATTAGTGCCTAAAAGGTGAGAACAAAGAAACAATTAATCAGTCCCCAACAACGATAACCCCAACAGTTAACTGACTGTGGGCTTCAGCTGTCCTTGAACTACAGGCTCTGATACTTACTTCTTTAGGAGGTCCTTTGTAAGATCACTGAAAATCTTCTCATCTGTTACCATGTCCAAGTTTCCTTTTGGCTCAGTTTCATTCTAGTTTTATTAAAAAAAAAAATGCATTGAGGGGAAAAGTAGGTTTGTTTTCTTTTCTTAGCAGCCATGTTGAAAAGCTCAAACATGGATTGAACCTGTTGTTCTGGGTAAAGGGGAACATAATAAAAAAAGAAGAAAGTTGAATTTCAACTCTTATTTTTCTTATATTTTCTCCTCCAAAGAGGATACCTTTGGTTTAGAAGTAAAGAACCAAAAATGGGTAGCAGAAATTCAAAATAAGTTAGACTGAAGACAGTCAGTCAGTAGGTAACTGTTTTCTTTGTCATCAAGCCTAGGCTAACTCTATCCTAGAGAACTAAAAGGAACTGATTGCTAAGCTGTAACAGTCCTCTCTGAAAGACAGAATACAAAGGGAGAGAGGCTACAAGAATGAATAAAGGCCAAATGTCATCCTAACTTTCAAAAAAGGAAAAGGGTAGAGACTTCAAACAGTAAGAGTCATCAATTTAATTTTTGTTCTTGAAATGTGTAGAACACATTATTAAGAGAATAACTTCTGAATACCTTTAGAAAAGGAAGCCACAGACCATCTCACCTTTTCCTCTGCTTTTTTGCATAGGTGCAAGGTCATGGGTATGGAACACTACTTATGTCAGACTTTTTAAGTCATTTGGTTAGTTTTGCTAACCTAATCCCTAAAATTTCATTCCTTTTTCCTTCTTTATTAGAAAAGATGGCTCTCTGGGAGAATGAGAAAACATATCTGATAAGAAATGCACAGTGAAGTAAAAACAAAAGATACCAAGAAAAATTTCCTTTCAAAAAATAATGATGTCAATCAATTTCTTTTTTGAAAGAGTTCCTTTATTGGAAGAATGGAGAGAATTAGTCAGACATAGTCTACTTAGGTTTTACCAAAGTCTCTTATCCTATGCTTATAGAAAAGATATAGACACAAGATAATTAAACAGATGGTTTTGGAACTGGCTCAGTAAATGTACTCAAAAAAAAAGCAAATAGGTGAAGCAATTAATAATCAACAACTCTGAACAACAGGTGCTCATGTCTAGAATTTGATACTTATATTCATCTAGCAGGTAGTCACAAAAGTGATCATTTGAGATATCTGCTTTCAGGATAATCATAGGTAAGAGAAAGGTTGGATCTGGTTATCTTTAAAGCAACAAAGATGTAGTTAGGGTCCTTTGTAACACCAAATTTTGTTTCATAGGATTATAGAGTTTAGAACTAGAAGGGACATGAGAGCCTTCAGTCTAATCCCTTCATTTTATACATGAGAACATTGCAGCTCAGTAAAATGAAATAATCAACCTTACATCAAACAGCTATTTTCCAGAGGCCAAGACCTGAGAGAAGACCTGATGTCTATTCTTTTTTTTTTAATTTTTATTTATTCAAGGCAATAGGATTAAGTGATTTACCCAAGGTCACACAGCTATGTAGTATCTGAGGTAAGATTTGAACTCAGGTCCTCCTGACTTCAGGGCTGGTACTCTATCCACTACATCACCTAGCTGCCCCTTCTAAGGTCTAGTCTTCTAAGAAACACCTCTTTATTTCCTAGTAAACAAATTACAGCTAAGGAAAGAAAGGCTACCTCTGCAACTGCTTCTTTCTCTTGGCCATCAGTCAGTAGATTCCACATGCTCTGCTTTAATCTCTTCATATCCATCTTTTTGGCAGTCTTTGCATAATGAATTTCAATTTTATTCACCTGAAACAGACAAGTTGGAAGACAGAGAACTTGTCATGATTTTTACCAGGTCATTGTAGAAATAAATGCCCTGGTGAATGAATAAGTGACATATTAGCACATGTTAAATCTTTTGTTTGCTTGTTTGTTTTTTAGTTTTTGCAAGGCAATGGAGTTAAATGACTTGCCCAAGGTTACACAGCTGGGTAATTATTAAGTGTCTGAGGTCACATTTGAACTCAGGTCCTCCTGACTCCAGGGCCGGTACTCAATCCACTGTGCCACTTAACTACCCCCACATGTTAAATCTTAATGGTGGAATTATAGATCTCTTTCTAGACATACTAGGAACAAATAGTTTTGATCTCTCATTTCAAACCCACTTTCTTTTATGATCAATGTTCATGGTTACCTAGAATCCTAGTCTGGCCAAAAATTCCCAGGCATACCTAAGAAAGTGAAGTCTAGTAAACTAGAAGGCTACTATTTTGTTGACTCTTACCTTGATAATGGAACATATTACTTAAGACTAGCTCTATGAACATTAATCCTTATCAAAATGCCTGTTATAACAAGCTCTCTCCTCTAGCCAGATGTGTGAACAGAGCTCCCTTGAGAACTGGTCAATTCCACTTCATCTCTATGTATTGAAAGCTAACACTAAAGTAGTAAAAATTTCCTATTTCACTTCATCTTCCCTAAGATTTGGGGCATTCCTCACTTGGCCACTCATTGAACAAAAGATGAATAATGGGAAAAAAAGTAAATCTTACAACTCTATTTGGGTATGTGTAAACAAGTTAATGCCATCAATATCGCACCTACTTATTAAATGTTTAATTCTTACCTTCTGTGGCTCTGCTACTAACTTTAACTCCCCATATATAGGATTATCCAAACCATTTACATCAGCACCATTTTCATTATCCTGTGAATTTTCAAATCCGATGTTGGGATTAATTGTAAAATCAAATTGGGTCCCATTTGCTCCTACAAATAATCCATCAGGGCCATCATCATCATCATCATCACCACTGTCAGCAGCCTAGGCAAAGAAAAATAGCTGCTCAAGTTTTGTAGAAAGTAGCATTAGGTTTAAAAGATGCATTCAAAACATGTTTTATGAATTTACCCCAAACTGGAAGGGACTGCCAATTATACCCTCAAACCACCCCAGACAGACAGACATTCTATTCTAATGCCTCTAAAGATTGAAGAGTTACACTCAGAAAGTAAATAAATTGCCACAAAAGCCAACTATTCTCTTTGATGCCTGGCTGAGCTACATAGCTCTATTTTTTGTTCAATAAACATATCTGAAGAACACAAACAAAACACAAAACGTGTGCTTTGATAAGATTTGGTTGTTAAACTCACCAAAAAAGAAAAACAACAAAAATCTTTTAAAGATCTCTAAACTTTACATCTGATCAAAAATACTTTACAAGAATATTAATAACTTACAAAATTTTACAAGATTAAAAAAACAAAAGCAAACTCCTCTCTCTCCAAGGAAGTGATCATCTCTCCTGCTCCCCCTTGTAGGAGTAGACATACTAGATCCCATTCCTCTGCTTCTTTACTTATCAGTTCTGCCTTCTTTTACTAGTTTTCATTTCCTCCTTGAGTGCCTCCCTACTCCTAAAGTTGTAAATTCCTCAGAGGCAACAACTGCCTTGTATTTCTTTGTCTCTCCTATAATTCATTTTGTAGTAGTTCAGTATTGAATGATAGATTGATCCTGGAGGCCAAATGGACAACTGTTTGATACAAATGACTAAAAGCAAACACAGTCTCTGCCCTTAGGAGCAGCTCTGGGTCTGAAGGAGGAGAAGGAAGCCTGGTGTTTCTGGTCTTTGATAAGTGACTGTATAACTCTGGTTGGGAAGAGATGATTTCTGGTCAGGGGAACCCTCAGTCATATGGGAAGCCTAACAATTAATGCTCAACCTCTGGGAGCCCCAGCCCTGAGAGAAAAGATATAACTCCTACCTTCAGTATGATGGAAGAAACAAGGTTTCCCTAGAGGACCTTCAGGTGTCCTATTGTAATAGCTCAGTCTCTTCTGAGGGTATTCTGTTTTTCTCTGCTGACGAGCAATGCATACCTTCTACACACAAAATGTGCACTTGATAGGGGCTGTCAACTGGACACTACCAATTATGCCAGACAAAGGGGAGAACACAAGGCAAGAAGAAACCTTCTCTCCTCACTGGCAGAAAAGAAAAATAAAGCTCCCTTCCCCTATTCATCCCTCCTTACCGGCACTGCAGGGCAAAATTCAGAGGTATCATTAGGATTGTTGTAATCATACTCTTCAATCTCATCATCTTGTTCAGATGAAGTACTCTGTGAGGTCATCTTCCTTAACTACCAAAGAGAGATCAGAATAACAAATGGAGAAAGCAGTTTTTCAAAAGTGGAACTAAAACCACAAGACAAAGGAGATAAATTTAGACACCAACATTCATTTCTACCTAGAAGCAAAGAATCATAGACTCTTGGTAGTTAGAATGGGCCTTAGAAGTCATCTAAGAGATGGTATGGTGAGCACTGGGCTTAGAATCAGAAGACCTTTCTGAGTCTCGATTTCCTCATCTGTAAGATGAGGAGGTTAATACATGACTTCAAAGATCCATTCTAGCTAACTTATGATGTACTTCAACCTCTCTTCCAATGCAGGAATCCCTTCCATTTCCCAACTAGAGGACCAGAGTTTCAGGGTCAGAAAACTCAGTTTCTTGAGATAGCTTGGTTCATTGTGGGATAATTCGAATAGTTAAAAAATTAAACCTTCTACCAAGATCAAAAAAAAATTATTTTCTTTCACTCTGCATTCACTCATTAGTCTCAGTTTTGTCTTTTGGCACAACTTAGAACAAATCAATTCTATTTGAGAATGTTTGTTCTGTCCCTGTTGTTCTGTTCTCCAGGCAAAACATCTTATTTTTTTCAAATGTTTCTTTTGTAACATCACTACTAAATAGTTCATAATTCTGGACACCATTCTCTAAAAAATGCAGTCTATTAATGAATGCTAAAATATTGTGTTTCAAAGCAAACACAAAACTCCAGATATGATCTTCCTCACCTTTTCTTTCCTCCTTTTCTCTCAAAAACCTTGACTGTTCTCCCCCCCCCCCCCCCCCCACACACACACACATCCCCCTTGCCTGGAGGCGGAAGCAGTTATGTCTGTCTACATTGTTTGAGCAGTGGCTTTTGGCCACTTGTGCCTTTCTTTTCCCCTTTTCGGAACACTGTCAAAGATGAGACACCTGAGAATGAACTTTCCCTGTCCAAAAGACAGAAGTCAGGACAGTAGAGGATTATCAAGGCTCCTGTAGAAGCATAAGGCTACCTTATGGCAGGAAAAAATACATGCTCAGATACCCTCTAAGCTCCAGGTTCCTGATGTTATACTCCTAAGAGTCTCCTGTAATGTTCCCACTTCTGTGAGTCATTGAATCAACCCTTTCAAATCTTCTAACTTCAATCACAAAGACTTCTTAATACTTGATGAAATTTCCAGAATTTAGCCAACTTATCACTAACAGACTGAAAAGGCTAAGGCAAAATTGTGTAATGGGGGAAAAATACATGTAGAATGTGGGAATCAGGAGACCTGGACATGAGTCCTGGTCCAGATCCTTAGGAGCTGTATGATCATAAGCACTAAGTCATTGAGTCTCTCTTGGACCAGATTCTTGCCTGCCAAATAGAGCTCATCATACTTATGAGGAAAATGTTTAGAAATCTTAAAGCACAACTGGAAGCCCTGTCCTGAGCTGCCTGAGTAGCCTCACCTTGTTTCCTGGTTTCAGGTTCAGCTGAACAATGTTTTCTATTTTATAGTGGAAATCAGCAGGAAGGGTGGTGGCTTTCTTACTCTGGTTGTCCAGAGTTGACTTGGCCAATGTAGTAGCAGCCTGGGGATGAGAAAAATTTTTTTCAAGATTCTTTGATGACAATGACTAGAAAATACTTTTTTCCCTACTGTGATAATTTAGAAATAAAAGGAGGCAAGTCATATAGATCCCAAGACTACAGTGAAATTCCCCAGATACTGGGTAAGAAAATAACTGTTACAAAGTTACACCAGGTCTCATTCCCTCTTCTCAACTATTACCTAGTTCCCTCTGCCCTTCCCTTAATATCAACTCTTGATTTTTACTACTCTCCTATATGTGGGGACCAGGTTGATAAAATACCATTTTACTTCTTTTAAAAAGTGGATTTACTGGGCTGGCATAGTAAGAAACAAATGAAACTCATCTCCAAAGTAACAAGAAAGAGTACTGGGGGGGGGGGGGGTAAGAAAGCACAGCTTATAAGAAATTTTGTACAAACCCTAGTTTTTCGGAAATGTGTATTAAAGTCAATCTCTTCCTCAAAGTTGATTTCAAATACTTTCTTTGCAGTCTTCTTTTTCTTCTCTTGTTGAGAAGTAGGGTCTTCTGCAGAGATGAGCACATGGAAGAAGACAATATCGTACCCTTTAAAGAACTAAATATTGAGAACTCAGATGTTTGATGGATTGATACTTTTTCTTCACTCAGAATTTATCTTTCTATTGATATCAAGAAATTACATACACTTTAATATCACTGTAATGTTAGAAAAGATAAACTTTCCCAGTCATTTGAGTTCTCAATTTATATTTTGATGGATAATTTACCTTACTACTAAACCAACTAAAGAATATAAGTTTTAGCTTCTTTCTTTCTGGGATAAAATGAGAGGAAAAAAGGCAGACTTAGTCCCAATTTACTCTTAATCCCACTTGTGGCTCAACCAACCTTGTTTAGCAGGACATATGGAAAAGCTATGATGACCTTCTATTCCCTTTACTCCCTTGAAATGTCAGAGGATTTTTCAGCCTGCTAAAAGAAAGTTGTAAATTGCCTTCTTCTTTAACACCACTAAAATAAATACGTACGTTTGCGATGGGGTTTGAAGCACCAGTGATCAGGACCAGCCCACATAGACATGGTTCTGGGACTGAAATAGGAATATTCTCCAGGCTTCATGGATAAATGGAGGCACATGGTCCCAATGTCTCCATCTCCAATGGGAATCACCTCTTGTCTGAAACACACAAAAGGACAATTACTAAAATAGAATTCCCTCATTAGTATTAAAATATTCTATCTTATAACAACTCTGGGAGGTAGAATAAAAGGATAGACATAAAACCACTTTGAAAGTAGAAAGTGCTACATAAATTGTTAGTGCTTAAATGACTTGTGCAAAATTGCATGGTTAGTTACAGAACAATCATTTAGTCTAAATCTCTCTATTTACAAATGAAGAAACTAAGTGCCCAGACCTGGTTCAGGATCACAATAGTAGTCAGTTAATGGCAGGAACAGGTCTCCCGACTCTCAGCCCTGGGATCCTTTCCACAAAATCAAATTGCCTAATACAACAGAATAATTCTGTATTTCAAAATATTCACATCTGGGGCGCTAGGTGGTACAGTGGATAGAGCACTGGCCCTGGAGTCAGGAGTACCTGAGTTCAAATCTGGCCTCAGACACTTAATAACTACCTAGCTGTGTGGCCTTGGGCAAGCCACTTAACCCCATTGCCTTGCAAAAACCTAAAAAAAAAAAAATCCACATCTGTTGTGCTCATGCCTTACTTTCATGTAACAAGATTGTCCCATAGCAAACTGACACAGTCCCTACATAAAGGTGGGGAAAATGCCAGTTTAACTAACATCTTTATCTACCCAACACAATCAATTGCCCAGCATAGCTTGCTCATCACTCCGAGTGAGTTCTGCTCTTAGGCAGACCTAAGTTTTCTCATCAAAGTAAGGGGGCAGGGGCAGCAAGGTGGTGCAGTGGATAGAGCACCAGCCCTGGAGTCAGGAGTACCTGAGTTCAAATCCGGCCTCAGACACTTAATAATTACCTAGCTGTGTGGCCCTGGGCAAGCCACTTAACCCCATTGCTTAGCAAAAATCTAAAAAAAAAAAAAAAGTAAGGGGGCAATAGTCTTTTCCAGATCAAAAACTATTTTGACTTTGATATCTCCTTTTCAGTCTTCAACTCCTTGGCTCTTGTGCAGTAACTGAAAGGATAGCTAGGGAAGAAAGAGATTTATCCCACCTATTCAGTGAATTGAAATAAAGACATCTTGAGACCATGAATGAATTAGGCTCACAATAAGGGTCTCAAAGCATGGTGGAAGTATGCTACTCTGCTGCCACCTAAAGGTTAAGGTAACAAAGAAGCAATTTTGGAGAAATAATCTCATCAATATATGAACTGTTATACAGATAAAATCCCTATCATTTCCAAGGGACATCCAAATTGTTTTGCTGGTAGAATTTTGTTAAAACAAATGTTTCTAGAAAGCTCAGTACCTTTCTAATGGACTTGTGCATATCATATATTATAGGTATCCAGGTAACGTGCTTTAACTTCACACTAACCATCAGTTCCTTGAGTGTACTGACCATGTCTTACCTCATCCAAATTGTTTCCCTTTAGCATGAAACAGATCCTTAACAAAAGTTAGTTTAAAACTGATTCGATTCAAACCTCTCCCTACTAGATTAAGATGAATGGTGGATACATATTTCATGGCAACCCCCTTTCTCTGCCTAGTGCATAAAACTTGTTTTCTTGGTAGGTTTGGAAATAAAAGTGCTTTTCTCTCACATTTTGAGATGTTTAAAACAAGAAGGGGTAGAAAGAATCAAGAATAATCACTATCTGGATTGCTACTTGTTGTAAGAGTAAAGAATAGCTTAGTAGAAGCAACATGTTCCAGTATAAAAAGCCTCTGGTGAGTTCTGCTCTTAGGCAGACCTAAGTTTTCTCATCAAAGTAAGGGGGCAGTGGTCTTTTTCAGATCAAAAACTATCATGACTTTGATATCTCCTTCTCAGTCTTCAAATAGAACAAATATAAAGTTATTTTGTTACAGTGTATTTTCTGCAGTTAAATTAAGTAAAATTCAGTACAGAATATATGGCATCATATGAACTGGAACCAAATAAAGCATTTTTTTGTGCCTAATGGAAGCAAGTTGGGGAAAAAACTCTAGACAAGGAGCCAGGAGATGGAGGTTGTAGTACCAGCTCTACCATTAACTACACTGTATGACCTGGGATAAGTCATTCATTTCTTAGGGGTCTCAGTTTTTCTTCTCTACAAAATGAAGGGACTGGGTTTAATTAGCTCTGAGGTCATCTTAAAAGCTTAAAAATTTTTAATGTTTTCTCTGCATAAAATTTATTGTAATTTAAATCCACAATTGTTGTGGATCAATACAAGAATTCAGAAACAATTTTTTGACATAGAGAACGCATCTTCATAATAAAATTCATCACAATGGAAGTTTACAAGAACTTCAGGTCTACTCAACTCAAAATCCAAGGTGTTCTCCGTTACACTGTACTGACATCTAAGTGTAAGAGGATTTTATTATTTAATAGTTTTTGTTTTTAGTTTTAGTTTTTAAAAATGAATAGTTTATTTTTGTAAAACAAAAAAACTGACTCTCTCCTCAAACTTTCATTTAAATTGCTTTTACTCTTTTATAATTCTGTTCTTCTGCAGCTCCATGGATTTCAATAGAAAAACAGGATCTTCAGGCACTACTAAATTCCTCTTGGGTAATATTCAATTATAAAATTGTAATATTCAGATACAATATTGGCAATACTAATGATAACCATCATGTTTTATGACTTCTACTCTTTGTAGTATATTTGGATTTCACCACAGGTAAGTTTGTCCATCATCAAAGAAAACCACAGCTTCCAGGAAAAAGGAGTTGACAGTTCCACTGAAATGAGTTCTGGTAAGACCATATCTAGAATATTGTATTTATTTCCAGTCACCACTATTTAGGAAGAATATTGATAAACTAGAAAGTATTCCCCAAAAAGGCAAGTCAGATGGTGAAATGCCTTGAATTTGTGCTATTTTAATATCTGAACAAACTAGGGATATTCACCCAGAAGAAATTAAGACTTGCAGGGACAGGCTCACACTTCTCAAGTAACCAAGAGGCTGTCTTGTGAGAGAAGGCTTAGATTTGTTCTATTCAGTCCTAAGGACAGAACTAGTGGTAGCAGGTAGAAGTTGTTAAGAAGCAAATTTAGGTTTCAAATGAACAAAAACTATGTTAACAATGAGAGCTGCCCCAAAGTGGAATGAGCTATCTTGGGAGGTTGCCTTTCACTGAGCTAAGTTGACCATTATCTGATATAATGAGGATTCTTTTTGAATATGAGTTGGTCTAGGTGACTTCCAGGGTCCTTTTAACTCTGAAAATTTGTGATTCATTTAATTTTGACTACTTGAAAGACTTAGATCAAATAAAACAAGCAAAGGATGTGTGACTAATAGGGAGCCCATTGGTTATCATCAGTGGAGACCTTTTCAATTTATTACATGGTCCTCTAAAAGATGTGTTTTTGGAAAGCAAGATCACAAAATTGTACAAAATGTGTTGCATAAATCTACAGTCTTTAACAAAAACATTTTTTTCTCCTGGAATCAGAAAGTTTGTCATGCATCTGAACAGATGTGTCACATTAGGAAATGATCATATACCTGTTCACATTTTTTAAATAAAATATAAAGCTCTGCTTTTATTCAGACCTAGTTACTAACTCATCCTCTACCATTCACAATTTTCCATTAAGATGTTCCTTTATTTCACTACCACCCCCACACATGGCTTATGCTTAAATAATATTTAAAGAATTCAGATGTGAATTTCTAAAGAGTAAGAATGAAATTTGAATTTTTTTTGTCCTTATTCGAGCACAAGACCACATGGAATTAGGTACTTAAATGTTTTATGTGTGGAGGGGGGAAGGAGGCAGTTAGGTGGTGAAGTGGATAGAGTACTAGCTCTGGAGTCAGGAGGACCCGAATTCAAATCTGACTTCAGACACTAACCTAGCTGTGTGATCTTGGACAAGTCACTTAACCCTACTACCTTGACAAAAAAATGCTTTCTGTGGTAACATATATGATGAATCCCCTTTTAAGATTAATTTTCCACTTTCCATCTACAGCTTTGCTTGCTTTGAACTCCATGGAATACGGCATCCCCCATGCCAGGTACCACCCCATCTGCCCTTCTAGTTTCCATGAGCAAGACAGAACTGATGCTTCTCAAAGGAAACATAAGAAGCTGAAGTTTAGGGAAGGCTAGGTGGCACAGTGGATAGAGCACCAGCCCTGGAGTCAGGAGTACCTGAGTTCAAATCCAGCCTCAGACACTTAATAATTACCTAGCTGTGTGGCCTTGGGCAAGCCACTTAAGCCCATTGCCTTGCAAAAAAAAAAAGTGAACTGAATTGAATTAGGAAACACTTCTTTTAAGAGTTTTCTGTAGAGATATACTTAAAAATTTTTTTAGGAAAGCCTGGCTCAGAGTTTGAGATAAAAGAATAAAGGGAAAAATGTATCTACACTTTTGGAAAATTTTATTGTGCCTATATTATGAACAGACATTCCAGAGTACCCTCCCCTTTCTTTCTTCAGTCTTCCTATATTCCCAGTCCCCCAGGGTTAAGTAGAGAACCAGGCCATGAAGAGGTTTCTGTGATAAAACATTCTAGGTCTTCATTTCCTAGATCAAGCACATTATTTTACTCCATTTAAGTACTTGCACTGGTAATTTCTGATTCGATGGTTACAATTTTATTTACTGTATATATATGTATAGGGAAGAGATGAGCTTCATCTCCAGGACCCAGTACAGACCAATTAAACACCAAGAGTCTTTAAGCACATTTCATGCTAGTGAAATGGCCCCAGAATGGAATGGGAATCTTACCTTTTGCCTACCAAGTTCTTGCAGTGGATAGAGCCCATCTTTCAAAAGAGGAAGTACTGAAGGCAAAATATAACTCATAATTTTTGAACCTAGGACAAGAGGCAGGAAAAAGTGTGTGTGTGTGTGTGTGTGTGTTTTGAGGGTGGGAAGGGTTTAGGGCTCTGGGATACAAAGACAAACAAGCCATGATCCTTGGGATATACATATAAACAAAAAAATATATAATCATGTGAGGCTAAGGAAAACTCTAAGGGGATCATTAATATGGCATTCAAGTCAATGTAATATTTATTATGCACTTTCTGCATGCATTACAGAAAGATACAAAATTTAGACAAGGGATCAACCCTACTCTCATGGAATTTAAGAATCTATCAGGGGGAACCTGACATATTCACAAATAATCATAATACAAAGTAGCACATAATGAGAATATAAGAATTTTAAATGTTTAAGGAAACAATATGTGGTCATTTGTCAAGGATGTTGTAGAAGAAAATCATATTTTGAGTAAGAGGATGAACTGGCAGACCTTTTGGGTCCCTTCTAATTCTAAACTAGTTAGGAGCTACTCCACTAAAAGGAATGACCGGTGAACTATATTCTATGGATTCTTCTCTCCCTCCCCAACAACTGCTTGAGTCATTCAATCAGGTACAAGATCTGTAGGTTCACAATATGTGGTGTTGTTATTATAAGGATGGTGCTGTCTTTCACAGAAAAAAGTTCAAAGCAACCAGACTATGTTGAATCTTTTTGAAAGGAAAAAAATTACAAATGAGCAGTATCTGAAATGTAGCATACCATCTCCCACCAAAATACCGCTGGAGTCAAATATCCCCAAATGAGATATACTAAAAAAAACTGCTTTTTTTCCCTTTGCTCCAAGTCTACTTTTTCTTTCTTTTTACCTGGAATTTTGGAATTCAGAAGACTTCTGGCAACTTCTGAATTCATGGTCCCCTCCTGCTGTTTGATCATGAATATCTGCATCAAAATCATCTTCCACAGGCACACCAGCACACTCCTCACTATCACTATCTTCAATTTCAGAATTAACATCAAATATCTGATCATTCTTCTTAAACTTGTCCACCAAAACTGATAAAGACTAAAAAAACAGAAAGAATATATCAACACTTAGAATTCTTAACCTTTTTTGTGTCACAGACCCCTTTGGCAGTTAGGTGAAACCCATGGATCTCTTCTCAGAATACTACATTTTATTGTTTTTTTTTAATTCATAATAGAAGGAAATAGTAATTTCAATAATAGATTAATATAGTGAAAATGAATGTGCAATATTTTCCCCTATTCAAGTTTATAGCTTTTTTTATACATCAAAAGAAACTATCCATCGTCCCCTAAAAGGTCTGTGGACCTTTGGTTAAGAACTCCTGATCAAAATGCTCTAAATCATTACTGACTAGAGAAATGTAAATTATTTACAAATATATTGAGAGCAGCTATTTTTGCGGTAACAAAGAATTATACATTTGGGGAACACCCATTAGTTAGGGAATGGCTGAACAAGTGGCGATATATGATTATGATGAAATACTATTTTGCCCTAAGAAATTATAAGCAGGCCTGCTTTAAGAAAAATCTGAGAAAAGTTATATGAACTAATACAAAACAAAGAGAGCAGAACTAGAAAAACATTGTATATGATAGCAGTAATACAGTATGACACCAACTGAATGACTAAGCTATTCTCAGCAATGATTCAAGACAATTCCAAAGGTTTTATGGTAAAAATGCTATCCACATCCAGAGAAAGAACTGATGGAGTTTGAATGCAGATTGAAGCATATATATATTTTTTTTTTTTGGTTTTGAACCCAGGTACTCCTGACTCCAGGGCTGGTGCTTTATCCACTATACCACCTAGTCGCCCCGAAGCATATTTTTTTAACCTTTATTTTCTTGAGGTTTTTTTTGGGGGGGGAGTGGTAGGAGGGGGTGTTTTCTCTTTTTTGCAACATGACTAAGATGGAAATAAGTTTTGTATAACTGCACATTTATAATCTATATCAAATTGCTTGCCTTCTCAAGGAAGAGGAAGGAATGAGAACTCGATTTTTAATAAAAAGAATGTCAAAACTTTTTTTACATGTAATTAAGAAAAAATAAAATAAGAGAAGAACCCCTGATTGAGTGACCTAGTCACTCTTCTCTCAATGAGCTGGTTTTGTTCAAAAGACTCATTGGATCTTCTCATTTTTAAATTTTAGTTAAAAATCCTATTTCTTACCTACATGTCCTAATTGCTCCATTCTTTGTATCACTGTTCCACCCCTACTTCCAAGCCCAGTCTACTTGACATAAATAAAGAGCTGAGGAAGTTTATAAGGCACAATAAAAAATGGAACTGTACTGTTGCCAGGCAAATAATGTAGAACATAGAACAGGAATTCAAATCCACAAACTACATGTTTTAGGGAAAACAATTTTCCATGGAGACCATTTGTTTTCTTAATTTTAATGAGGAGGCTAAAGGGGCCAAGCTAAAAATAAACAAAGGAAAGCTTTACACATCATGATTTCTCAGGAAACTCTGTGCCAAGGGACATAACCTCAAAGAGCAGTAAATTCCTGAAGCTTACAGAGCAGCCTCAGAGTTACAGAGGTTATTGGAATAATCAGCAATGGAGAGTTAATCCTACTAAGGATTCACTTTAACAGAGCTTCCTCACCACCATAAAGCAGAGGAAAAAAGATAATGGGAAAGAAATTTCAGAATTTATTTTTATAACAACGTAGGGCTATTTGGTTACCCTTCAGGTTTTGTTCCTACAAACGTGCCAAAGGAAATATTTTCCCTACAACTGGTTAAATAAGAATAAATTTACAGAGTTTTGGTTCCCATCCTGACTGAACCAATCTTGGACAGAGAATGCCGGGCACATTCAACCAAACCACAAATACATGGACTGGAACTCACTCAGAACGATTACACCAAAAATTTACTTTATACCTCAGTAAGAGCATCATTGTCCCCCTTAGAAAACTGGAACTCAGCCAGCGAAGGGCAAATCTGGCGCTCCTCCACACACTGCAGTAGGGAAGCTGGGGGGAAGATCACAGTGATTTAAAATCAGATAAATTACTTTCTTTGTCCATTTCAACTCAACATCAAAATGCAAATGATACCCTCGTTATATTCTGGCTGAAGGCATTGTATCAAAGTTATTAACAGAAATGGCTGAAAGCCAGCTTTGTGTATTTTTAGTCAGTTGGATGTTTATACATTCTCTGGAAGGAAGGTTTATATACTACTCTCAGAAAGGGTTTTTAGGCACAGACTTTTTCCTCCAAATAACTTGTAAATCCTATGCTAGAGATAGAGAACCTGATAAAATGCTTTAGAAATTTGCAGCCAGTGTTAGAACCTTATTTTTGCTTTTACACCAGCTAAAATTTGCCTACTTCAAAAGGAAATACAGTACCCAAATTTACAATGAATACTATTAGGAACTCCCCAGGGGTAGGTCATGTCTTATGCATGATATAAATATGAACCAGGGGACTGGTCTGCAACCTAACTGGCTGTCTGGTGAGTCTCTATCTACTGGATGCCCCTGGCTTATAACCACCACAATCCTAGGGCAGTCTGTATTAACATGAAAATGTCCACTGGAGTCTGAACTATTAAGCTCAGATCATCTTTTCCCAACCCAACAAATGCCAGGGAGAGGGAAAGAGATGGAAAAGAAGATGCTCTTCCAATATGACTGGGGAATCAACAAGAAATCAGGGAAATATTGAGAAAATGTGGATTTGTTTTAGGGTCTCTATGAGAATTCTGATTAGTAAAAGGTGAGCCCAAATAGATCTAACTAAACCACCCTGGAGACACTCTCTTGTCTCACTTCCTCAGAACCTCCTGCGCTGAATGGCAAATATTTCCACATAGGCAAGTTTTTCTAGGCAGTCACCTAAATCCTCAGACCTCTATTCTACATTTAACTATAGAATACTAAAGTTCTATAGTTATCCAAAGACTCTTGGAGATGGGTATAGAAAATAATCCCTAAAAAGCTGTGGAATTAGAACTTTAAGTTTATCTTATTGTTGTGCTTCAAGAAACCTGGATATCCCTGCAAAGGCATATGGGTAGAATAGGTATTATTAAACTGAAAAAACGATAAACAGGAAAAAGTTCTTCCCCCCACCCCCACTCCATGGGGAAATTTTGCTTTCTTTGGCAGAAATGATGGGCTTATACTGCTTCCTATAATCAACAATTCATCGGTATTTATCTCCTCCAGTTGTTAAGCCTCCATGATTCCACTTTGTATAAAGTGGAATATTATCTCCCAACTCTAGACCTCTCCATTTATCTTATCTAAAACCTTCCAGGGGTCTAAAAATGTCTAGCATTGCAGAGTTGAATAAAATGTTTCTCCATAGCATTCCTTTCTATGTTGAAATGCAGTCTCCTTCAAGGTAAGCAATAAAAACCATGTTTTTATTAAACTAGAAAGTGCTATGCTTTGATTGATTCTTCAACACAGCCCTGATCAACATATGAACCAAATTGCAATGAATATGAAAACATTCACTGCAATTGAGACTTGATTTCCCAGGGAGGGAAAAAATCTATCATTTGATCAACCAGTTCCCTTGGAGTCCCAAACAAGACACAGACTCTAATGCAGGTTCTCAGATCCTCAGCAGAGGTCACATAGGAACTAGGGGCTAGAGATAGAACTGATATCTGTATAGCACTTTATAGTCTATAAAGCACTTTAACATGTCTTGTCATCCTACTGATTCTCACAAATAGTTAACAGCTAATATTTATTTGTTGCTTAATTAATTGGTAAAGTACTTTACAAAATTACCTTATTTAAGCCTAACAATAATCCTGTACAGTGAATAAAGAAGGTATTTTTTCATTTTTGTAGATGAAGAAATTGGAGCCCAAAGAGTTTAAACAACTTATCCAAGGTCACAAAGCTAATAAAGAATTTTAATTCCAAGTATTGGAATCAGTTTTGTTTGTGACTTAAATACTCAGTTGAGAGTTAGTATTTATACAGTAAGGTCATTTGTACCTACTTTTTAAATCTGCTACTTCCACTGACCCTAAAACTGGGAACTTGAGAGGCTCTGCAGTGGAGAGAGGCCGAGCATCAGAATGAAAGAGGAGTTCACTCCTATAGTCAGAACAGCGAAGACTAGAGAGAAATACCCCAGCAGTGCTACACTCATCAAATGAGGCGGCTGTCTTATGAAACATGGGATCAATCTGTACAAATAAAAAAAGGCATAATAAAACTCTTAAGAAACAAGACAATGATAACAAGACAAATAAAATCATAATAAACCCCATTTGCATATCACTCAAATCTAGACTTAAATGGTTGGCAACATAATAATAAGACAGGACTCATTGGAAAAGACCCTGATGCTGGAAAATATTGAAGGCAAAAGATGGGACAGCAGAGAATTGAGATGAATAGATGTATCATGGAAGCAATGAACATGAGCTTGGATAGACTTCAGGAGATAGGGGTCATGAAGAGTAGGATACGACTGAACAACTGAACATGTCTGGGAAGGGGTAGAGTTAAGGTTCACCTTGGCGATTTGAAAGAAATGAATTTGCAAACTAAAAAAATGCCTTCTGAATAAATATATTTAAAAAATAAAAATGGGTCTAATAAAGCCATTTTTATGTTCAGGCAGATGCCAATAGTAACAATGTATAATTTTTCAATCTGGTTCTTTGTAATAGATAAAGTCTACACAACAAATGCTTTCTCAGTTCTTTATCCAGGAACAATCATCCCATTTTTAAACTAGACCATTACATAATACAATTCTATGAATGAGTTGTTTCTGTGTCTGAGACTTCACCCTAACACTTCTTTACCAATGTTGTTAAAATAAATTCTGTTGAATGAAAAAAAATTATAAAATTCTATAAATCTACATTTAAAAAAATATCATCCAATACTAGAGGAAATAAAATAGAAATTCAAGTGAGATTCAGCAGAGGTAAGAACTTAGAAAAGTAAAGAGGAAAAACAATCCTGAAGAGGGAGAAAAGGAAGCAAGGATGAAGAAAAAGGAAATCCAAAGAAATCAATACATAGGCACAGGGAATTCACTGACCAAGTAGATTTTTAAAAGGCATGCACAGATGATACAATGGTATACTTAGAGAACTCAAGGAAAATAATCTAAAAAACTACTTGAAGAAATTAACAAATTCAGCAAAGTAGCAGGATATAAAATAAATGTACATAAAACATCGGCAATTCTAAATATATATATATATATATATGTATGTATGTATGTGTGTGTGTGTGTGTGTGTGTGTGTGTGTGTATATATGAACAACAAAGACCAAAAATAAAAGATAGAAAGAGAAATTCTGTTTAAAGTAATGGCTGACAACATTAAATACTTGGGAAATCTATCTCCCAAGACAAACCTAGAAACTATGAATATAATGACAAAGCACTTCTCACATAAATAAAATCAGATCTAAACAACTGGAAAAAATGCCAATTGCTCATGGTTAGGTTGAAATAATATAAAATGACAATTCTACCCAAATTAAATTACTTATTCAATGTCATACCAATCAAACTACCAAATAACTATTTTACTGAGCTAGGAAAAATAATAGCAAAATTGATCTGAAGGGCAGCTAGGTGGTACAGTGGATAGAGCACTGGCCTTGGAGTCAGGAGTACCTGAGTTCAAATCCAGCCTCAGACACTTAAATAATTACCTAGCCGTGTGGCCTTGGGCAAGCCACTTAACCCCATTGCCTTGAAAAATCTAAAAAAAAAAAAAAACTGATCTGGAGCAACAAAAGGTCAAAAATATCAAGGAAACTGATGAAAAAAGTATAAAGGAAAGTGGCTTAGCCCTACCAAATCTAAAACTATACTATAAAGTGACAGTCATCAAAACTACTTGGTACTGGTTAAGAAATAGAGTAATGGATCAGTGAATTAGGATGGGTTCAAAACAAACAATAGTAAATGACTACAATAATCTACCATTTGACAAAACAAAGACATTCACTTCTGGGCTAAGAACTCATTATTTGACAAAAATTGTTGGGGAAACGGAAAATAGTATGGCAAAAACTAGTCAGCAACCTATATCTCACACCCTATACCAAAATAAGATCAAAATGAATGATTTTGACTATATTAAATTAAAAAATTTTTGCATTAATAAAACTAATGCTGCCAAAATTAGAAGGAAAACAGAAAGCTGGGAAACAATTTTCACAGCTAGGGGTCCTGATAGTCTCATTTCTAAAATATATAGAGAATTGCACCAAATTTATAAGGTTACAAGTCATTCCCAATCATAAATGGTCAAAGGATATGAACAGGCAGTTTTCAAATGAAGAAATTAAATCTATATATAATCACATGAAAAAATGCTCCAAATTATTACTAATTAGAGAAATACAAATTAAAACAAATATAAGGTTTCATTTTACACTTCTCAGATTGGCTAAAAAAACAAAACAAAGGAAAATAATCAATATTGAAGAGCTTGTGGGAAGATTGGGACATTTAATGCATTGTTAGTAGAATTGTGAACTCATTCAGCTATTCTGGAGAGTAAGATGGAACTATGCCTGAAGAGCAATAAAACTGATCATACCTTTTGTCTCAACAAGTCCAATACTGGGCCTACATCCAGAAGAAATCATAAAAAAAAATGGGGAAAGTTCCATATGTTCCAAACAATTCAAGCAGCTCTTTTTATAGTGGCAAAGAATTGGATATGGAGGCGATGCCCATCAATTTGGGAATGGTTGAGCAAATTATGGTATATGAATGTTATGGAATACTATAAGATCTATATTATAGTATAGGATCTATAAGAAAACATAATTGGTCAGACTCTAGAGAAGCATGGAATGAATTAGAAGAACTGATCCTGAGCAAAGGGAGCAAAACCAAGAGAACATTGTACACATTAACAACATTGTAAATTGATCAACCTTGATGAATGCAGCTTCTCTCATCAGAGAGCTAGGACAACCCTAGGAGATCAGCTATGGACAATGTTATCCCCATCCAGAGGAAGAAAAACAAAACAAAACAAAACAAAACAAAAAACCCTACAGAATCTGAATACATTACATTCACTTTTTAAAAAAATTTCTCTTATTTCTTTCTTTCCTGTCTCATGGTTTTCTTTCTTTTCCCTTAATTCTAATTCCTCAGAGTGAAAATGACTCATCTGCAAACATGTCAAACACAAACATGTATGTACAATATTCACCTGTTTGCCAATGAGAGAAGGAGAATGGAGAGGGAGAAGTTAAATGATTTGCTCATGAAATACAGCTGGTAGTGTTAGAACTGAAATTTGAGCCCAGGTCCCTAGACCAGTATTTTTTCCAATATCATCTGCTGGAGAGGGGAAATGGAAAGGAAAAGCAAGTGTAAATATCTAAGTGTGTAAGCAAAATGAGAACCAGACAATAAGTGAGAGAGGAAAAAGGAGCAAAAGATGCAGGAGTGGACTCCAATGAGGTAAGGATTATGTTCCTAATTCCAGAGAACTGTAACATTTTCCTGAAAACAATGAAGGTGCACTGGCTTTTGGATATCTTTCTGCTACCTTAGTGCCCCATCCTACTTTTCCAATTGCCTATGATATCTGTATGTCCCACTATCACTTTAAACTCAAACTCATCATCTCTTCCCATTCCCCCAAACCAGATCCTCCTCCTCACATTTCTATAAATGACAGACATTTTTTCAAACCTCTAGAGAAAATAACTTGCAATAATTGATAAGAACAGGGGCGGCTAGGTGGCACAGTGGATAGAGCACCGGCCTTGGAGTCAGGAGTACCTGAGTTCAAATCCGGACTCAGACACTTAATAATTACCCAGCCGTGTGGCCTTGGGCAAGCCACTTAACCCCATTGCCTTGCAAAAACTAAAAAACTAAAAAAATAATAATAATAATAATTGATAAGAACACATATCAAACCTGCCCATTTATTTTATTTTTAGGCCTGGTTTCTCCTTGTCAAGTGCAATAACAATTGCACCTTGGAGTGAGAGCCAGGGGTTAAAGACTTTGCCAGACTCAGAATCCAAATCCTGAGCTCCTGTGGAAATTTTAGTTAAGGCTGCTGAAAGGCCCAAAAAGAAGTGAAGGGCTGAGCCAAGGAGGAAAAAGTTATCTTAAAGACCATATATGTATCTTTAGATACTGCCTCTTTCTACAAAAAAATCTATGAGGTTCTTGAAAGTAAAATGCCTTTGAATCTGAGATTCCATTCTAAAGTATTTATGTTAAAGAGGTCAAAGATAAAAAGAAAAGTCCAATACAGACCAAAATGTTTATGGCAGTTCTTTTCAACATAGCAAAGAATTGGAAGCAAATATATGCCCATTTATTGAGGGACAACTAAACAAACTGTACTACATGCATGGAATAGAATTTTATTTCAAGGTAGGAAATTATGAATATAAAGAATACAGAGAAACATGAGAAGACATAAATTGATACAAGTAAAGCAAGCAGAAACAGAAAAATATATACAATGACTATAATAATGTAAATGAAAAGAAGGATAACAAAAAAAAAAATAACTGAACAATAAGCAACCATTTGTTTAAACTTGCCCTGAAAAAGAAATGCACTTCCCTGCCTTCCATGCAGGAAGAGGGAGACTACAGGTATGGAATACTGTCAGACTGATTAAAGATGTACCGGTTGGTTGTGCTGAACTATTTTTTCTCCCATTTCTTTTTTTTTTTTTAAGTTTTTGCAAGGCAATGGGGTTAAGTGGCTTGCCCAAGGCCACACGGCTGGGTAATTATTAAGTGTCTGAGATCGGATTTGAACTCAGGTACTCCTGACTCCAAGGCCGGTGCTCTATCCATTGCGCCACCTAGCCGCCCCCTCCCATTTCTTTTTTATTCTTTGTTCTAAAAAATAGATCTCGGGGAGGCTAGGTGGCGCAGTGGATAGAGCACCGGCCTTGGAGTCAGGAGTACCTGGGTTCAAATCCGATCTACCTGGGTTCAAATCCGATCTCAGACATTTAATAATTACCCAGCCGTGTGGCCTTGGGCAAGCCACTTAACCCCACTGCCTTGAAAAAAAAATCTTAAAAAAAATAGATCTCCAGGTAGAAAATATACTTGAAAAACCATAAATAAAAGATATTAAAGAAATAAATGTAAGGTTTGGAAGAGATAATAACACAGAGACAGCATAGGTATTATTATTCCTTTTGTAACATGAAGAAACTGAGCTAAGAGATTAAATGACTTATCAAGGATCACATAACAGCTGAGGTGGGACAAGAACTCAGCTATCTTCTTAGTCTTGCATTTTTCTAAAACATTACATAAAACAGACTTTTAGAGCTAGAAGAAATACTATACCTCATCTAGTCCAACTACCTCAGTTTGCAAATGAGGAAACTAAGGCCCCCAAAGGTCATACAACTTACCCAAAGTAACAAAAGTAGTACAGGGGCAGACCCAGCATTACAAACCAATCTTCATATGACTATTAATTCAATGCTTTTTCTACTGCACCATGCTATCTCCCCTAAAGTACTTCCTAAGACCAAAAATCAACTGTCCTTCAGTTCCCTTTATCATTACCCACAGTCAAGGACTCACCTATAGATCCAAACCATTCATTGAAATGAGCAATAAATTTAAAAAGTCAGGATTAGATACTTACTAGCTGAATGACCTTGAGTAAGTCACTTAACCTCTGTCTGCCTCAGTTTTCTCCTATGTAAAACAAGGAAGGGAAAGGCTGGAAGGAAATAAGCATTTATATAGTGCCTACTATGTGCCAGACACTATTCTAAGTATTTAAGTAGAATGTTACCATTATCCAGTTGAAGAAACTGGAGCAAATAGGACTTGTCCACGGTCACAAAACTAAAGTGTTTGAGGTAGGGTTTGAATTCAGGTCTTCCTGACTCCAAGTCCTGCATTCTTTCTTTTCATTTGCTAATTAACTATAATTTAGATTAGATGTCAAATGTTTAAGTCATAAAATCTAACAAAATTTTTGAAATTTATTTATATTCTACAACCAGAAATTCAGAATTCACTTGGGGAAGAAGTAGGAGTTATTTGTAATATAAAAAATGTTACAGAGACAGAATTTAGCCTATTTAAGAAGGCAACAACATTTTCAGGACTCATTTGCATTTAAAAATTAAAATGTTAACTACAAACAATTCTCGTCCAGTTCCCTTACCCAGCAAAAAATTTTCCATTACCACAGGCCCAGATCTCTAGTTGCTGCAGAGATAATTATTATAACAACAATATTGTATTAACAACTATATAACAATCAGTACTTTCATTAACACAGAATGTTATTCACTTTAGTAATTCTCATTTAATATAGGGTATTGACAGTACTTTCAAATCATATTACTTCAAGTTGTTGATTCTCCTGTTAATACATAAACACTCATAAACAGGCAGAACAGATGAATATTACAAATCAAATCTCAGACTCTCCAAATTTATATAACACAGAATCTTAGCCTTCAAAGATAGCTTTTGTCCAAATTTACCATGGAGGTGTATTTTCTGTAACATCACTGATAAATTGTCCTCTTAATCTCATTTGAATTCATTAAGAATGAAAAATTTACTGCCTTACAAGTAGTTGTCCAGTGTTGGATAGCTCTACTTCTATCTCTTCCTATCATATCTATGGTTTGGTCCCATTTTATAATCGTATAGTCTATTTCTTTAAAGGGCAACTAAGTGGCAAAATGGATAGAGTGTCAAGCCTGATATCAGTCAGACTTCTCTTCCCAAATTCTAATCTGGCCTCAGATACTAAATTAACTGTGTGACCCTGGGCAAGTCACTTAATCCTGTTTTCCCTAGTTTCCTCATCAGTAAATTGAGCTGGAAAAGGAAACTGCAAACTGTTCTGGTATCTTTGGCAAGAAAACCTCACAAGGGGTCACAAAGAGTCAGATATTACCAAAAAACAATTGAACAACATTTCTTTAAAAATTTAAGTGTAAAACTCTGTATTAATCCTGGAATGAAATTTAACCTTATTAGATTTGGCTCATTATTCTAGTCTATAGAGATCATGTTTCTGTTATCTCATTTTGGATCACAGACTTGATAAGCACCCTATCTATGAGCAGATATGCAAGGGAGGGTAGAGAGAAAGGAATGAAGTAATCCAAGATCTGACTGGTGATCAAAGAGCCAAGTTTATGCCTCTATTCCCTCACCTCATATTTTCGATCTGCCTCTGAGACATTGAGGTTGTTTAGATTCTGTTCAATAGTTTTACCCTGGTGCTTCTTCTTAGGTTTCTGAACTTTTTTGATGGTCCCTGGGGCAGCAGTGCTTCCATCTAAAACAATAAGAGAAGACTATATATAGCCAGGAGGGAGATTCACTACAAAGCAGATAAATAAGCCAAGAATTATAAAACAGTCTTAGCTGAGGTTAGTTCCGGGTACCAAACCTGCCTAATCCCTTGTATACTAACATAAAAATTTAGATATCAGTAGAGTATTTGTTTCACAACATACTACAGATGAGTTTTAAGTCACAAATGTACCTCCTGACTCAGAGACTAAGATACTCACTCATTAGTAAGTAATAGGATATTCATTGTTAGAAAGGGAATTTCTGTTTACCGATAGCTTTCAGTCTGTGCCCTAAAAGCTGAGATGATCTGAACAGATATCAAATGTTCAACAATTACTAAATCCTTTCAAAACCAACTCATGTATGGACAGGTCCCTCCTGTAACTAACCAACTGGATGGTTTGGTGTTTTTTTAAACTTAATTTTGATTCTGAACTGAAAATACACCAAATAAAATGGGCATTTCCATATACATAGATCAGAGCAAGAGGATTACATGAAACTACAGTTCTCTATTACATGAAGCTTGTATGTAATTAAGTATAAAATAGGTTCAATTCGTAGCTTTCAAAGATGATCTGCTTAAGGACTTCTTTCTAACCAATGTATCACAAAGTTAGATGCCCTTTGGAATCTTCAGACTTTTTATCTTTTAAAAGGCATTTGGGCTGGGACTTTCATAATTGGTCAAGTTTTAATGGCTTCTCATGTTCTTTCCACACTAAATAATTTTGGCACCTAAGTATCTTCTTCCTGTGCACACCCCTCAATCCCTTTGATAACAGACCCCTATCTATTCTACATTTTAAAATAGGTCACATTTGTTTAAAAAAGTTATGCTTGACTTCATTTTGATATTAAAATCAATTGAGTTGACAGAGAAATATATGGAATAAATTTCTGCTCCCAACTTTCAAGATCCCGTACCCCAACCCACCTGCTTCCTGACTGTCTGTTCCCTCTGTAGTAGCATTTTTGCCTAATCCACCAAGCACTTTGTACACATCAGCGTGGACAGCATCTACTCGAACAGCATAGATTTTAGTGCTGGCATCTAGGGTACCAGCAGCTACCTGGGAAAACAAACAAGAGTTACATGTGAGAGCATGAAGGAAAGGCTTCAGAATACAAGCTACTGACTCCAGTGTCTTTAAAAAAAAAAAGTGTTTAGGTATGAAGACAGTGAAGCAGTGCTACAGCAAAAGATAAGGTACTTCACCCCACTTAAAGTTCTGATTATAAATAATTTCCCCACTTAAGAAGAGATATACTAAGCATTCCTAGACACACCCTTCTCTTTCAGCTCAAACATATAAAGAAGACGGGTTATCCTCACCTTAAAGTTGGTCAGTTCAGAATCTTTTTCTTGGAGAATTTCATTCATAAAATCAATTAAGTGCAAACCAAAAGCATTCTTAGTGGTGATTTTCTAAAGAAAAAAAACAACAGAAAATTACAGAAAAGTTTCTTCTGACTCCTAAGTGAAACCCCATATAGATGACACCAACTCAGAAGAAGACTCTATGAACATAGTCCTTGTTGCCAAGATTCAATTGTACTGTGAAGTTTGGAACAGCTTAAACAGATACACAACCAACCTCCCCACATGTAACTGAGCAGACATATAGAACTGACAAGCAAAACAGGAAGTGGCTAAAAGGGCCATAGAGCAATACACGAAGAAAAATAAGTATAAGGAAAATATTGTACAGAATAAAATTGTGAAATTACTATCGATTATATATTTTTACAGTGAAATCTTAAAGCTGGTATTACAAAGTTGACCCTTAAGTAGTGTTAGTTACTGATACTAAGTAGTATTAAGATAGAGAAGAACAAAAGCAAAGAGCACTTGACTAACAATCAACATCTCAGAGGAAAATTAAAGTGTTAGAGGTTAATTACAGAGAGAAAGATTTTGGTGCGGAGGGAAAAATAATAGACATGATAGAGTTAGAAGTCTAAGAGGAAAGTCCTCGCTTTGTCACTAAGAAGAGCTGCTGAATCTTCCTGCATCTCAGGCTTCTTGTCTATAAAATGGGAATAATGATAGTATCCACAAAATAGTTGTAATGATCAAATGAGCTGATGGAGATACAATATTATTAAAATGTCAAGTTATTAATACAACCACCTATCACTATCTGGGTATCTCTCTATTTTTCTGATTTCTTTTTTTTTCTTTTTCACTTATTTAAGGCAATGGGGTTAAATGACTTGCCTAAGGTCACACAGCTAGGTAATTATTAAGTGTCTGAGGCCAGAATTGAACTCGGGTACTCCTGACTCCAGGGCTGGTGCTCTATCCACTGCGCCACCTAGCCACCCCCTATCTTTCTATTTTTCAGTGGGATAGTAGATACTCACATTCTCAGTTGACAATTTGATACAGGTGGAATAATGATCTGCAATCTGTGTATTTGTAAATTTAGGGACCAGTAATGATGGAGTATCAGGTTTCCTAAAAGGACAACAATATTAAGCAGATATTTAGATAGATAACACTATTAAGCTAGTGCGCTCTCTCTCTCTCAATCTCTTCCCCCCACCACCATGAGTATTCAGAACACACATGTACAGAAATATCTTGGAGATATGCAAACGTACATAATAGTCTCACAGAATAAAAATCAAACCAAAACACACTTAAGGTTGAGAGCCTAAAATTACCTAATAGAAGGGGATGCCACTGAATGTGGTGAATCTGTGCTGAGCTGAAGGTCAACAACTCTGGAGCGCCGTCTTTGCCTTCTCTCCCGTTCATCATCATTCTGAGGAAAGTCTTCAAGGATAGGGGTACCAGAAATATTCAAAGGTGGCTGTTTGGATGTGGGGGTCAGGAACACACTTTCAGGTGATGAAATGCTACTGGGATGGCCAGCTGTCTCAAGCCCTGCACTGCTCATTGTTACTAAATGAGGGGAAAACATGACATACTCAGAATATATTAAACATAACATTTAATGTCAGCAAGAACAGGAAACTCTCATTACTCTCTATAAGTCAATTAGATTACCTTTACCACAGATAGCAATTACACAGGTAGCATGCAAGCTGTCATCAATTAAATAAATACTTTTAAACCCTATGAACCAGGCACTACTCCAAGTGCTAGGGATATCAAAAAAAGAAACAGGCAAAAGCCAACCCCTGATCTCAAGGAGTTTAAAATTTAATGACACCAGATAGCAAAAACTAAAAATTAGAAACTCCCCTCCCCACAAGTAGAGTTCAACATGGCCCACCTCTGAAGCTAGACATCCTGGTGGATGCAGTGCTGGGCCTGGAGTCACAAAGACCTAAGCTCAAAACAAGCCTCAGTTACTTCCTGAGTGGTGAGGCCTTGGGGTATTATTATAAAGATTAAAGGAGATTCACTCTTGCAAAACACTTGGCATGGCATCTAGCACACAGTAGGAGCATATCTCTTCCCTTCCAGGGAAGTCTGGAGAATAATTCTCACTATAGACTTTTTTTTGAATATTAAAAGGAGCTATGCTGGTCAGTAGCTTTTAAAATAAATTCCTATAAGTCTAAGATCATTGCTCCATGCATAGTAAAAAAACGTTCAAAATTTCCTGAGGGTAGACAGCTAGGTGGCACAAGTAGATAGAGCACCGGCCCTGGAGTCAGGAGTACCTGAGTTCAAATCCAGCCTCAGACACTTAATAATTACTTAGCTGTGTGGCCTTGGGCAAGCCACTTAACCCCATTTGCCTTGAAAAAACCTAAAAAAAAAATAAAAATTTCCTGAGGGAAATTTATCAAAAAATCTTTTCTTTGCACTCTATTATTAGGTATCAGGCACACATGCAATATTGGATCAACAGATCTCTTCTCAGTACAACTTAATATTGTCTGATGTTGATGCTAAATGCAAAGATGGCCCCTCACCACTGTATCAACTCACTATGTGTAGGAAATGAAAAGGGGAAAAAAAACAGAAAAAATATTGGAGAAACATCAGATACTACCTTCAATAAGTCCTGTTTTCAAACTTCTCAGGGAAGGGGCTCAGAGGTATGAATAGAAGTCTTATTAAAATCTTACAATAAGAGGGATTCAAAGAGATGCAAGGTAAAATCATCTTATTTCTAGAAGCAAGACTACATAGGAATATGGAAAGAATTCTAGACTAAAATGTAAATTATTGTTTATGGTTTCCCTATATTAGGTATATGAAGAGAACTGTTAAAAGATTTTTTGACATAAAGTTTATTTCCCTCAGGAAATTCTGAACATTTTCCACTGTGTATGAAGCAATGATCTTAGACTTCTGGAAATTTATTTTAAAACATATAGAAAAGAATAGGTCCTATTAACATTCAGAAATTGTCATTTTGCTTTATTTTTTTTCTGGGAAACTACACCACCTAAATAGAATTTGTTTGCTTGGTTGAACTGTGTCTCATGGAATTTAAACATGTCAGATTGCTATATAATTTATCTAACAATCATGAGCAATCTTAATCTAGAAGGGATGAGGAAACAGCTCAGGGGACACCCCCATTCTTCACTTTCTTTGGAAAGGTGGGATACCATGGGTATGGAATAGTGCACAGATTGTCATTTATGAATACTATGTTACTAGTTTTGCTTAACTTTATCATAAGGCTCACAAAGATGATAAGGAGTATACCCCAAAAATGATTATGATGAACAAAAGGCATCAAAAAAAACTTCAATTTTTTTTAAAAGTAACATCTTTTTATTGGACCCATACTAACCTGCAATCATTTGTCTCTCTTCCAAATCACAATGGATAATGCAAAAAACACTGGATTAAAAAATGGGTTTTGGCTTTACCACTCACTGAGTATTTGGGCAGGTTACTTCATTTCTCTCTAAGTCTCAGTTTCCATTATCTGTAAAATGGGCATAACAATGCTTGTATCAGTGTTATAATGAGGAAAGTGTTTTGTAAACTGCTAACATGTTATACAAATGTGAGTTGCTAGTTTTATTAAATCCCATCCATCCTATCCAGACTTTACTATTTTATTAAATTTAGTAATAATATAGTGGTAAGAAAGGGTAGCTAGGTAGCACAGTGGATAGAGTGCCAAGAGCAACTTGAACAGCAATATAAGGCCAACTCAGGAACTGATTTCCTCCATTCAAAGGTAGGAAGTCTAGGGGACCCACCAGGAGGAAAAATTCAATTCGATGAGCATTTGATATGCACATAGTATTCTGCTAGACATTGAGGAAAACAAAAAAGAAAACAGTTGAGTCCACAGAGAGGAAGGGGAGAGGGAAGGAGAAAAGACATTTATTAAGCACCTATTAGGTGCTAATTACTGTGTCAGGTCAATCATTTATTAAGCACCTATGTGCTAGCCAATAAATATTAAGAGTCAAAATGCAAGGCATAGCATATTTAATAAGGGTGCAAAACAAGCAAGTCATTCCCTGACCTCAAGGAGTTTACAGTCTAATAGTGGAAGATAACAATCAAACAAATAAGTGAAAATAAGCTATAAATAGGAAATAATTAACAAGAGGAAAGGGACTAGAAAGGGAAAGGCTTCTTGTAGATGGAATTTAGTTAATGCTGGAAAAAAAAAGCTACTTTCATTTGATCCTTACAATTCTGGGAGTGGATGTTATTTATTATCCTTATTTTAAAGATGAAGAAAATGAGTCAGAAGAGATAAGTGACTTGGCCAGGGTCACAGAGCTAAGAAATATCTGAGGATTTGAACCTGGGTTTTCCCAACTCCAGTTCAGGAGGGAGAAATCAGGAAAGGCTCTGGGTAAGGAAGCTATGAGCCTAAATAGAGGTGAGGAGGAAGTAGTAAACTGCCAACATGAGAGACCATTGGTGCATGGAGAAGGCCAGTTTGGCTGGAATTTGGTCCAAGGGTAGGTCAAGCAAAATGTTAGAACTGTTTCCATATCCTTTACTACAAAATATCCTGTTCTATGCCTGATATCACTGTTAGCCTAATTACAGAAAATTGTAAATGGATGTCAGAATGACTTTGCACAGTGCCCCCTCACTTAAATTCAATTCATTTTACAGTCATCATTCCCAGTAAGATCGGGGGTGAAACAAGGATGTCCATTATCACCACTACTATTCAATATCATATTAGAAATGTTAGCTTCAGCAATTAGAGAAGAAAATGAAATGGAAGGAATTAGAATTGGGAAGGAAGAGACAAAACTCTCACTCTTTGCAGATGACATGAAGGTATACCTAGAGAATCCCAAGTAATCATCCAAAAAAACTACTGGAAACAAACTCTCACAAATCCTCAGCTTTTCTGTATAGGACTAGCAAGATACAGCAGGAAGAGCTAGAAAGAGAAATCCTGTTCAAAGTAACCTCAGACAATATAAAATACCTAGGAGTCTATTTGCCAAGGCAGACTCAAACTTTTTGAAAACAATTACAAAACACTTCTCACACAAATTAAATCAGATTTAAATAACTGGGCAAACATCAACAGCTCATGGATGGGACAAGCTAATATAATAAAAATGATAATTCTACCAAAACTAAACTACCTGTTTAGTGCCCTACAATCAAAATTCCAAATAATTACTTTGAGTTAGAAAAAGTGGTAAGTAAATTCATATGGAGAAATAAAAAGTCAAGAATTTCCAGGGACTCGATAAAAAAAAAGTGCAAAAGAAGGTGACTTAGCCCTACTGATCTAAAATTATATTATAAAGCATCAGTCATCAAAACTGTCTGGTATTGGCTAAGAAATAGAGTGGTGGATCAGTGGAATAGACTAGGAGCAATAGCAGGAAATGATTAGAGTAACCTGCTGTTGGATAAATCCAAAGAGTCCAGCTGTTGGGATAAAAACTCTCTTCGATAAAAACTGCTGGGAAAATTGGAAGGTAGTATGGAAGAAACTTAGATTAGACCAACACCTCACACCCTATTCCAAGATAAGATCCAAATGGATACAGGATTTAGACATAAAAAAAAATACTATAAATAAATTAGAAGATCAAGGACTAGTTTACCTGTCAGATCTATGGAAAGGGAAGCAGTTCATAACTAAGGAAGAGATGGAGAACATCACTAAAAACAAACTAGATAATTTCGATTACATAAATTAAAAAGCTTTTGCACAGACAAAAATCACTGTAATCAAGATCAAAAGAAAAGTAGTAAACTGGGAAACAATCTTTACAACTAATGCTTCTAACAAAGGACTCTTCTAAAACATACAGAGAACTGAGTCAAATTTTTTTAATTTGCTAAGCCATTCCCCAATTGACAAATGGTAAAGGGATATGCAAAGGCAATTTACAGATGAGATCAAAGCAATCCAGTCATTTGAAAAATTGCTCTAAATCATTACTTATTAGAGAAATGCATTAATTAGCTTCCCTGAGGTACTACCTCACACCTCTCAGACTGGCCAATATGACCAGAAAGGATAATGATCATTGTTGGAAGGGTTGTGGGAAATCTGGGACACTATTACATTGTTGGTGGAGCTGTGAACTCATCCAACTTTTCTGGAGAGAAATTTGGAACTATGCCCAAAGGGCAACCAAAATGAGCATACCCTTTGATCCAGCAATACCACTACTAGGTCTATACCCTAAAGAGATGATGAAAAAGGGAAAAACATCACTTGTACAAAAATATTCATAGCAGCCCTGTTTGTGGTGGCAAAGGATAGGAAACCAAGTAAATGTCCTTCAATTGGGGAATGGCTTAGCAAACTGTGGTATATGTATGTCATGGAACCCTATTGTTCTATTAGAAACCAGGAGGGATGGGAATTCAGGGAAGCCTGGAGGGATTTGCATGAACTTATGCTGAGTGAGATGAGCAGGACCAGAAAAACACTGTACACCCTAACAGCAACATGGGAGTGATGGACTCGGTCATTCCATCAGTGCAACAATCAGGAACAATTTGGGGCTGTCTGCCATGGAGAATATCATTTGTATCCAGAGAAACAACTGTGGAATTTGAACAAAGACCAAGGACTATTCCCTTTAATTTAGAAAAACATCCTGATATCTGATCCTGCTATCTCTTATACTTCCTTAAGGATATGATTTCTCTCTCATCACATTCAATTTGGATCAATGTATACCATGGAAACAATGTAAAGACTGACAAATTGCCTTCTGTGGGGGGTGGGGGGGAGGGAAGTAAGATTAGGAGAAAAGTTGTAAAACCCAAAATGAATAAAAATACTATTCATTCAAAAAAAAAGTCATGGCATCACCTTCCTGATGTCATCGTCCTCCAGAAGAAAAGACAAACGAGAACAAACTGGGGGTGGAAAAAGCAACAAGACAAACAAGGTTATTTAAATCCCCAGGGTTTCCCCAAAGCAAAGATAGATTGAGTGACTTTCCAATACTAATTTCTTCCCAAAGGGTCTCGTGCAATAGCTCATTTTCACGCCCCGCCACTTACATTCCTTCCTCCTTACCTACTTCCCCCCTTTTCCCCTCTAGATTTTGTATGTTTTTTGTTTATTTTTGTAAATTCAAAAAACAAAGCTTTTCCCCTTCCGTTCAAATAATAAGTTTTTTTTTTTAAGCTCCAAAGTCTGGATGCCCCACCCCACCCCCACCCGAGAGCCTGGGTCCGCGCGCTCAGAGAGGGGGCCAAGCCCCCCGGGCCCACTCGCAGTTTAGCGGGCTTCCCGATGACGTCAGGGAGAAGCTCGCCTTCCCATTGGCCGGCCCCGCCCACCGCCCGTGGGCCCCGCAGGGCCCGAGCTGGAGTCGGCCGCCCTGCTCCCAGCCCGGCCCCGCCAGCCCGGTCCCGGTTCCGCGACCCCCCGCGGAACGCCGGCGCGCGGCCAAACCCTGCCCCTCCTCCCTTCCACGCCGGACACTCTGACTCCCCGACGCTCTCATTTACCCAGATCCGCTTGTCCCACGGAGTCCCAAAGCGCTGCTTCCCAAGGGCCGATTTGAAATCTCGCGCGCCCAAGCAGCGCCGGCTCGGAGTAACGGCTGCGGAGGGACGCACATCCGGAGGCGTGCCCCCACAGCCCTAGCTGCTCGGGATTGGCCGGGATGGGACAAGGGGCGGGGCGGGGCGGGGCGGGGCTGCTTTGGAGGCGGGGTTTCCTAGAGGATGATGCTCAGAGGCCTGCGTGGAGATGACATCTTCGCGGCGGCTTTATTGTTTCTTAGGAGTCCGGGCGTGGCCTCAGGGATCCAGTGCGTGGTGCTGTCCGGGGGCCTCCCTGGACTTGGGGAGGCGCCTGCACCCCGAGTCGAGCTCCCACGGAGAGCTGAAGTCAGTGCCTTCCTGGGCGCCCCGACGGTCAGTCAACAAATGCTTCTTAATGCTACCCTCTGGCTTTGTGGTCCTTCCGAAGAGGACCAGTGACGTCTGGCATTGGATTGAAGTGGGGCAAAGTGGCAGAAAGGCCAGCTTCACTCTCCTCCAGAATCCTCCAAGGCCAGCAGCAAGACAAAAGTCTAGGAGACACTAGATGGGCCACGATGCTAAGAAAGCTTTAAAAAAAAGTACCTTCTCTCAACAATCTCACAGTTTAATGGGGAAGACCATGGGAACACAATCACATACTGGCAAAATAGATATTTATAGGCATATGCGTGTATGTTATGTATATAGTATGCATATATCGGAGAGAAAACATGCAAACAATTAGGTACAAACAAGATGTGTATCTACACACACACACACACACACATACACACACACACACAAAACACTTGGAAATCAAGTAAATGTCCTTCAATTGGGGAATGGCTTGGGCAATACACAAGATATATATACATACTATACACAAGTAGAGAAGACAACCTGCAAACAATCATCATAACGGTATGGCACAGGACTGCCCAGCATGGCAGTGTTGAGCTCTATGAGCAAGGCAGAACTGAAGCTTCTCAAAGGAAACATAAGCTGAAGTTTAGGGGCAGCTGGGTGGCGTACTGGATAGAGCACCGGCCCTGGAATCAGGAGTACCTGAGTTCAAATCCAGCCTCAGACACTTAATAATGACCTAGCTGTATGGGTTTGGGCAAGCCATTTAACCCCATTTGCCTTGCAAAAAAATACCTAAAAAAAAAAAAGCTGAAGTTTACAGAATCCACCCCAAGCATTCACATGGGCTATTTGTGCCCATTGTGCGGTTGAGCGTTCCATGCTTGTTTTAGCCCTATCAGCCCCAGGTCATTTTGGTCCCTGCCAAGGACAAGTACAACCAATGTTAAATGCGCTGTATTGCATATATGTGTGTTACATATATGGGCGACAACGTGCAATTACAAGATTTTTGTGCATAGATGTAATTTTATTTTTATGATTTATAATTTATCACAAGACATACATAACCATATAAAAGGAAAGCACTAGAATCAAGGGGATCAGGACAGCAAGGGGGATTCATTAGCCTGGAAGAGGGAAGTGTGTGATAACTATGGGACAGGGTAGGATGTCTTAGATACCGATTTTGCATCACAGATCCATGGGCAGCCTGATGAAATCCACAGACTCTGAATAATGTAATTTAATCAATAAGCATTTATTAGTATGAAATTAGTATTAAGCACTTATTAGTTTTAAGTTAGTATCAAGCACTAATTAGATTGCTAGATACAGTGTTAGGTGCAATTGTTTTTGAATAATTGAAGAAAATGCTGAACTTCAATTAGAGGGTAAGCAAAATATTTAACTCTTCTGCCAATCTAATTTCACTGGGGCCTCTGAAATCTGTTGTGTATGATTTCCATAAAAGTTCCTGACAACCAAACTCCCTCCCACCTCAGCTAGTACTTTTGCAGCTCCCACAGCAAGATTGTGAACTTTTTTTAAGTGTTTTTTTTTTGCAAGGCAATAATTATTAAGTGTCTGAGGCTTGGATTTGAACTCAAGTACTCCTGATTTCAGTGCCATAGCTCTATCCACTGTGCCACCTAGCTGCCCCAAGATTGTGAACTTCTTTAAGGCAGAAATCTGTTATTTACACTTTTCATCTCTCCTACAGCCAGGTCTTCTTCAGCATACCTCAGCCCATATCCAATTTTTCTCCAAAAGGAGTTTCTAGGTATTTCCCATTGCTAATACCTTCCTTCTTACATGACCTTCCATTTACAATATTCCAATAGAATGTAATATATTTGCATAGTATTTCCTCAATATGAAGGTGAACTCCCAATAATTTTGTGCAGTGCCCATGGTGCTTAATTACCTTTTATTGGCTTACTGATTTGACACAGAATAGATGCTAAATAAATGTTGGTTGAATGAAACCAATTCTAAATAAATATTGAATGAAACATTCTAAGTTGTTTGTCATGAGTTTGATGTCAAAAGGTCAAAGCAGGGTCCTGAATATCCTTAACCCATAAGGGAACCTTTCTCATATATTGGTTTTGGAATCAAGAAGTCTCCCTAGGATTATTCCTTTTCTTGGGTAATGCAATTCTTCTCTCTAGGCTTTAGTTTCTTCCTCTACAAAATGAGGCATTTGGATTAGATTACTTCTTTTTCCCCTCAATTTTCTCACTTCCTTATTTTTCCAACAACATGTAGTTTCAAAAGTTTTTGTAGTTTTCAACTACCATGTAATGGTAGTTTTCAACTACCTTTTTATATTTTTCTTCCTTCTCCCCTCCCTCAAACAGCAATTATAGGTTCTATGTCTATAATCATGCTAAATATAGATTCATATTAATCATGTTGTGAAAGAAGAATCACATTCCAACAAGAGAAACAGACAAACTTTTTAAAATAATTGTATTAAATGTTGTGGACCAGATAACTTCTAAGAGCCCTTCCAGCTCATCTATATTCATTTAGCTAAAGCTATTTTGATTTTCCACTTTAACTCCCTTTTGCAGAAATTATTCCAAAACATAATTCATGTTTAGAGAGCATGATATTTGGCAAATCTATTCTAATAATTGACTGTCTTGGGGAGGTAGAGAGGATTATTTTTTTCCTAGCCTTAGAATATATAAATGGTTTCCTATCTGCCTCCCCACCACATTGTCCTCTAAATGAGCAGCGCAGGTAGGTGGCATAGTGGATAGAACACTGACATTGGTGTCAGGAGGATGGGAGTTAGAATCCAACTTTGACACTCTTCGAGACTTACTAGTTGTGTGACCTTGAGCAAGTCACTTAACTGTGATTGCTATCCTGATTGAACCCAGAATGCTCTGGAGGCAAAAGTGAAGCTAATGACTTAGCATAGTCTCCTCTCACTCAAATCCAATTCATGTGATTGTCAAGGCATCACCTCCCTGATGTCATGGTCATCTTCGAGAATGAAGCACAAAACCTCACCCTCTACTGTGCCAAATGCAGAGATATATGGTGATAAGGCAACATTAGAGGAGTCTTTGAAGAGTCTAGGTTAGAATCCATAATGGGGTTAAGTGAAAAAACACAAGATTCTAAAGCCATACCCTATCCTATCCTATCTGGTCATTATTGCAGCTTTGACTAAGAATGATTCACTACCCAATTGTATACTATTTTCATTACATATTGTTCTGTTTTTGTCTCTTCGGAATGCCATATCTGTTTCTGGCTAATTGAGATGAAAGAATATAGAAAGAGGTTACAGTGATCTTTCATCAATGTTTGAAGCACAATACCTCTGTACAAAGAGTAAGTAGAAGAGAGGCTAACTCCACTAATATTGCTTTTTAGACTGCCCGAAAAAAAATAGCATAAAGGTCTCTAACAAAGTCTACCTTAGGTGCAAATAGAGATTCTTTTTCTGTTCTTTTTTGTATTTTTTTTTTTAGTTTTTTGCAAGGCATTGGGGTTAAGTGGCTTGCCCAAGGCCACACAGCTAGGTAATTATTAAGTGTCTGAGGTCAGATTTGAACTCAGGTACTCCTGACTCTAGGGCTAGTGCTCTATCCACTGAGCCACCTAGCCACTCCCAGATTCTCTTTCTAATGGAATAATTCAGTCTTGAAATTTCCTTAACTTGGGTGGAGAAGACTGATACTATATCCTTAGATAATGCAGTATCATTTTTGACTTCTAAATCTTGTCTAACTTGAATGATGTATTTTATGACATTAAAACATTGAGTCAGTATAGGATGATTTTTTTAATTTAATATTTATTCTCATTTTGTACAATGTTTTTTTATACCTTAATAAAATATTCTTGTTTAAGAGTAAACAAAATACCCCCTCCCCCCAAAAAATATAGACTCACTTGAGCGATAAAGTAAAGGGGAGAGAAAAAAAATTAAAATTAAAATTAAAATTAAAAAAATAATAGTAATAATTGTAGGTATGGCCAGGTGGTGCAGGGGACAGAGCAGAGCACCAGCCCTGGAGCCAGGAGCACCCAAGCCCATATCTGGCCCTGTATACCCAACAATCACCCAGCTTTGTGACATGCAAGCCACCCCAACCCCACTGCCCTGCATAAACCAAAAAGAAAAAGAAAAAAAAGACATAAAATAAAATAGCAATAATAGTAGGGGCAGCTAGGTGGTGGTGGACAGAGCACTGGCCCTTGAGCCAGGAGCAGCCAGGTCCGAATCCAGCCTCAGACACTAAACGATCACCCTGCTATGCGGCCCCAGGCAAGGCCACCCAGCCCCATTTGCCCTGCACCCCCCCAAAAAAATAATAATAATAAAAAATGTGCTTCAGTCTTTGTTCCAACACCAACAACTCTGTCGTGGGTGGATCACATTCTTTATGATAAGTCCATCTCAAAATTTACTTCCATATTTTTCCACCATGCCATTGCTCATCACAACTCCCTCCTTTTGTATTTCTCCACTACCATGTACTATATTTTCTCTCTCCTTTCACTCTGACTCTGCTGTAGGGTAGCTAAGTGGCGCAGCAGAGAGATCCCTGGCCCTGGGGCTAAGAGGCCCGGAGCCCCCATACTACCCCTTAGGCCCAGCATCCACCTGGCCCTATGGTCCCGGACAGGCCATCCAATCCCAGCCCCTTGCAAGAAGTAAAAAAGAAAATGTGTTATATCTGACCACTCTCCCCCCATGTTCCATCCTCTCCTCCATCACTCACATCCCCACCCCTTCTCCCTGCCCCCCCTCCTTCTTACTCCAGATGCTTATACCTCATTGAGTATATATACTGTTTCCTCTCCTAGCCACCTCTGATGAGAGCAAAGGTTCCCTCATTCCCCCTTGCCTTCCCCCTTCCATATCATTGCAATAGCTCATTGTAATAAAGAAAAATCTTATTATATGAAGTATCTTGGCCTATTCCCCCTCTCCTTTTTCTTTCTCCTATTACATTTCCCCTTTTTTCTATTGACTCCATTTTTACACCATATTTTGTCTTCAAATTCAGCTTTCTCCTGTGCTTCATCTATAAAAGCTCCTTCTACCTGCTCTGTTAATTGAGAAGGTTCATATGAGTATTATCAGTGTCATTTTTCTATGCAGGAATACATGCCGTTCATCATCATTAAGTCCCTCATAGTTTCCCCTTCTCCTCCAATTTCTATGCTTCACTCAAGTCCTGTATTTGAAGATCAAACCTTCTGTTCAGCTCTGGCCATTCCAAAAGGAACCTTTGAAATTTCCCTGGTTCATTGAAAGTCCATCTTTTTCCCTGGAAGAAGACATTCAATTTTTCTGGGTAGTTGATTCTCGGTTGCATTCTAAGTTCTTTTGCCTTCCGGTATATTATATTCCAAGCCCTACAAGCTTTTAATGTACTTGCTGCTAAGTCCTGTGAGATCCTGATTGCAGTTCCATGGTATTTGAATTGTGTCCTTCTGGCTGCTTGTAATATTTTCTCTTTGACTTGGGAGTTCTGGAACTTGGCTATAATATTCCTGGGGGTTGATTTTTTGGGATCTCTTTCTTGGGGGTGATCTGTGCATTCTCTCCATTTCTATTTTGCCCTCTGCTTCTAGGCTATAAGGACAAATTTTCCTGTAGTAATTCTTTGAAAATGACGTCAAGGCTCTTTTCCTGATCAAGACTTTCATGTATTCCAATAATTTTTAAATTTTCTTTCCTAAATCTGTTTTCCATATCAGTTGTTTTTTCAATGAGATGTTTCACATTTTCTTCTAATTTTTCATTCTTTGGGTTTTGAAGTATTGAGTCCTGATTCTCGTAAATTCATCAATCTCCCTGAGTTCTGTTCTTTGTCTGAAGGATTTGTTTTCCTCAGAGAACTTTCTTATCTCTTTTTTCCATCTGGCTGATTCTGCTTTTTAAAGCATTCTTCTCCTTAATGACTTTTTGAACTGTTTTATCCATTTGACCTAAGCTGGTTTTTAGCATGCTATTTTCTTCAGCATTTTTTTTTTTTTGGATTTCCTTGACTAGGATGCTGACATCATTTTCATGTTTTTCCTGCAAAGTCTTTTTTGAGCTCTGTCATAGCCTAAGCCCAATTTCTGTTTTTTCTTGGAGTCTTTAGATGCAGGAGCTTGTGCTTCCTCATCTTCAGACTGAGTGTTTTGATCCTTCTTGGGCTCACAGGCAAAATATTTCTCAATGGTGTTCCTCTTGTTTCTCTGCTTGCTCATTTACCCAGCCTGAGCTTGGTTTGGGGGTGCTTCCTGAGCTTTTGGGACACTCCCACAAGGGTCTCAGTGTGAGAGGCTCTGTCCTCCCTCCTGGTCTGTGAATGACCATAATTGCCCCACTCTGCTATGGGGCTGAGGTGAGGGGTGGGGCCCTGCTGTTCTATGGGGAGGCCTAGACTGCGATCAGGATCTGAATGCGGTCAGAACCCCAGAGTCCTGTTCCAGGGACAGAGGACAGAGTTTGGCAGACTCTCTTCACTCCCCTCCCTAGGTTCAATGGGCTCATGCCCTGGGGGCTCCTGCTTACTGGCTCTGCCTGCTTCTGTTTCCTGGATCTGGACTGCCTTGGCCATGCTGGTGGCTGTGTGCCCTGAGGGCTGGGCTTCATGTGCTAGCTCTGGCAGAGGTCCCCCCACCCTCGTTCCCTCAATTTGTGCTTGGTGCTCCCCAGGGTGTAGTTCAAGAAACTCCCCTGCTGCTAGGGCTGCCTCTGGGAGGCTGAAGTTCTTTCAATCTGGGCTGCTCCTCCAACTACGGGGAGCAGAGCCTTTCTGCTCTTTTGCAGGTTACCTTGAGTAGGAGAACTGCCTCATTGGGTCCCTCTGTGGGTTCTGTCTCTTGAAAATTTAGTTAGAGTCCTTAGTTTAGAAGTTTTATGAGAGAGCACTCAAGACAAGATCCACTCTTGTCACCATCTTGGCTATAGGATGATTTTTGAAAATGCTTTTATATTCATCCTAACAAAAATTTTTTGGTTTTGGGCATGTTGAATAATTCCTGTTCTGTAAGTGATGGGCTAGCAACTCAACAATTTACATATCCCATGTTTGCCAATTAATAATGGCCCTCCCTTGCAATGTGTGAAACACAATATACTATTTTTTTAAATTTTTCAAGGCAATGGGGTTAAGTGACTTGCCCAAGGCCACATGGCTAGATAATTATTGAGTGTCTGAGGTCGGATTTGAACCCAGGTACTCCTGACTCCAAGGCCGGTGCTCTATCCACTGTGCCACTTAGCTGCACCTAAACACAATATATTTTTAATTTTTCAAAGTTAAATGAGCAGCAGCCCCATTTTATATGAGTAAACTGAAACAAGAAGGGCTAAGTGACTTGTCTAAGTCATACAGCCTAATCAATGACAGAAAACATTGTCTGGAAGTCAAAACTCACTTGGTTCTTTCCAGATATAGATTGTAATGTTTCCAGGTGGAATTTTAACTAGTGACCCATAAAAAAAAAAAAAACACTGTATCTTACAATCCTTAAAAGTTTGGTAGGTATTTGGGGTTTTTTTTTGGGGGGGGGGTTGATGGAAAGTTCTATGCTCTTTATTGTTAAAACTATTAGTAACTATGTCTTCCTATTCATTTATTATTTTTCTCTACCCCTTTCCACACTCTGTTCCACCCAAGCTTTGTTGACTGTTTCTTTTGTTCTCTTCACCCACTCACAACTTTATAATCTCTTTCATGACTCCTATTACACTGGAAATAACTATGTAGAATACTGTACCAGTTTCATTCTTTCTCTATGGACCAATGCTTAATAGTTCTTATAAATACTGTTTGTGGTCATTTAGGCCTTTTAATTTTGCAGAGATTATGTATTTGTGGCACCATAGAAATTTCTTATGGCATAATAACAATATGCTGTGTTTAACTTTCATATTTGCTCCTTCCTGGCCACAGGCCATACCCATTAGGAAATCCACAAGGCAGACTGGTATAAAGTATATATTATGTAATATCCCCATGTGCTGAGGTATGCTGGGAGGTACTTGGTGGTATTTAGAGTTAAGTATGTATAACCTTGGCCTGACGTGTTTAGTAGAAAAAGGATATAGATTTGTATAGAAAATAGTTTACTTTATTGGTTCAAAAATAAAATACATCACGTTATTTTCAACTCCACAGAACAAGTATATTTGTGTATACATAAAAAAATAACAAACTTCTTACATCATCATAAAACAATCAAAACTTCAAAGAAAAGCAAAACAAAAAACTATCCTTAGACTATGGAAAACAATGTGAATTAGCACCAAACTTTGACAAACATTTTGAGTCATTTTGTGTTATTGTGACTGTAGTTCCAGAGAAACTCGCCAACATCTGACCCTCTGTGGTAGTGTTAATCTCTTGTCAATCAATTTCCACAGATAGTATTTTATGATAACAGTGGGGAAGAAATAGCATGTGCAATCACTATGATCCCCAGCCTCATTCTTTTCCCCACAACCCTACATGAATTAATACCTGTGGTTTAAAAAGGCAAAAGCAAACCCATGACATATTTAGAATTGTTATTGTAACTAAGTTTAAGTTCTTATGACCCCACTTTTGAAAAACCATAGTGTTCAGATAATTTTCATCTGGATTTAAATTAAATTAAATTTAAATTAAATCAGTCTGGATTTAAAAGAATTGGAATTACCAGCCTGAGGGAAAGCACAATATAGGAGTTTAAAGTATTAGAAGTTAATGTAAAGGGAGGCAGCTAGGTGGTGCAGTAGTCAGTCAGGACCTGAGTTCAAATCCCACCTCAGACAATAATTACCTAGCTATGCGACCTTGGGCAAGTCACTTAACCCCATTACCTTAAATAAAAATAATTTTTTAAAAAGTTAATATAAAAAGCTCTTCTCCAATAACCCTGTTAATTGTCAGTTATCTCTTGAAATTGAGAGAGATGTTCTCTTTTACTAATGACACTACATAGCAATTGTTCATCTTAGTGACCCTATTTTTAAAAGATCTTCCCTTACTCTTGCTTCTAAGCACTGAAAAAGTTGTCTCATACTGACTTCATCAATTAGAATATGGTAGAGTATTTATTTCAGAATCTTATACTTCAACAACAGTGTGGGTACTTCCTCTAATTATGTAGGTCACAACTCATGTTTTATCTTGACTAACTTTTCCTTGATCTCCATAAATCCAAAAGTGATCTCCGCAATGGGCTAGAGGTCTTCCTCTTGATTCTTTTAATAACAGTGTTGAAGAGTCAATACTATCACATGATTTGATTAGGACTGGTGATGTCAGGGTTAGGTAATTTGGAGGCATAATTGAAAAGCAAAGAAGAAAATCTTCCTGATTGCATATTAGAAATATTGAAGGTAGGGAATACTCAGATAGGAAGAGTGGGATTCTGAAATCTGTGAATTTGAAATACAAAAGCCAGACAGTATTTTGTTGGATGAGGTGATCATTCCAATAACGAGTAATTCTCATTTATATAGTGCTTTATGGATTAAAAGCACATTACAGATTGTGATCAGCTTTGATCAAATTAAATAGATCCATTAACATAAGGAAACAGCTCAAAAGGAAAACTAGGTAAAGTACATAAATAGGAACAGGCTAAAATGGGTATTATCTTAGTTAAACAACTGCTTATAGTTTCTCAGAACCTTGTTTTCCTTCTTGATTTCAATTGTTAAGAACATGTCATCATATGTACCTGTGCATTCCTGATCTCTTTTTGGTCATGCTATGAATCATGACAGTAGAAAAGTCTTAGAAATCTCAACTTAGGTTAATTAGTGATGGACAGCCTATACCTATTTTCATAAAGTATCTCCTCCTATTCCCTATGCCCCAAATCATGAATAACATATCATTATGATAAGTCAAGGGGCACATATACTGACTGCAAGACATATGAAAAATAGATTCTATAGGAGCCCAGAAAATCAGAAATCCCATTTTTAATGGCCTTTACATGACTCTACCAGATATTTGCAAGTTGGGCAAAGATTTCACCTGGGTCACAAGGTCATGGAACTCTGTCACTGCCTTTGAGTGTGTCACAGAGTCCATTTCAAGGTTCCAGAAGAGATTGACAGGCACAGCACTCCGAAAGTTCTTGGGGACTGGGATGGTAAGGGGTAGAAAGGTGTTCCCAATAAGGAAGTGATAAAGACACCTGTCCTGTAGTCCACGACCAAGATACCAGAGGATATCCTGGAGCCGTTGGGGGAATAGTTCGGGCTTCCAGTCACTGAGAGGCAGCCGTAGCAAGAGGTGCATGAGGGCTGTCTTGAAGTGATAAGGGGTGAGAATGGGTTGATGTGGCCCATGGGGCGGTGCCTTAAGACTCTGGAAGTATGAAATGATCTGGAGGCACTTGAGATGGCAACTCTTCTCTGGGGCAAATCGCCCAACTAGCTTGAAGAACAGGTGCTCACAGGCGGCAAAAGACTCAGGCCAGTCCACACTAGTCAACTTCTCTTGTTCAGGTGACTGACTCACAAAATAAACCATGGAGTCATCCCATTGCACTCCCAGGATCAAATTGATTAAGAGAAATCTCCCTGAGCGATAGTCCAGTCTCAGTTTACATGAAGTGCCCGAAGGTAAGAAGCTAAGCTTAAAGTCATACTTATGTGCTACTAGGGTCCAGGCATTCCCCAATATGTTTCGCAACCAATACAGGCTCTTGTATACATCCAGCTTGGAGCCAGTACAAAAGTTGGCCTTCAGGGAGTTAGAAAGCTTGCCACTTCCTGAGCTATAGTCCCAGTGATGTACAAGACACAGTACATCACCCAAAAGCTTTTCTCGTTTGCACATACACTCTGACTCCACCACCACTTGGCCATAACGTAGCGAATCAGATGCTGGTGCTCTCATCTCTACGTGGAATGAGTTGCTTTGTGGGGCTGATAAAGGCACCAGTACTTCAAACCTATGAGCATCTTGGCCGATGCCCCATTTTTCAAAGGCAGGACCGATGCCCAGGCAATCCTCCAACTGGGGGTGGGCATCCCTCCGACTCAACATCTGACAGGCCTCCATCAGGTCATCCACAAAGCTCTCTACAAATTCACAAGTGCTGGGCAGGTCACGGGTGGTGTTTTGGAGGTGCCGCTCAAAAAAGGAATCCAAGTCTGGCTGCTGAGGAAAGTCAGACGTCCAACTGTTGCTCGTCGTAACAATCTCCTCTATGGTTTCTTCTTCTTCCTCATCGCTGCTGGAGTCAAACGCTGGCTCATGTTGCATATTCTGCCGGAAAATTTCAAAGAGGAGAAAGAGACCAAAGAGCCCTGCATTCCACAGGTTGCCTGTTAACCAGCCTAGCAGCCCCTTTGAGTCTTCAGTGAAGAATGTCCAGGTCTTCTCTGAATCTTCTTTGGGTTCAATGTTGTCCTTTGTTATTTTTTCCATATTTATTTCTTCATGTTTTTCTTCCTCAAATTCTAATGGTGTCCAAACTGCCTGCTGTATCTCCTCCTTTCGGGTGCTCTCTTCAAACTCCAGCTCCAGGTGCCGCATCTCTTCGTTCAGTATCTTCTCCAGTTGTCGGCTTCGGGCCAGTGTGTCCAGGTCCATCCTGTCACTGACAAACATCAGGTGCTGGACAACATACATCACCGCCACAAACAGGAAGCTTACCACAGCCATGGAGGCCACTGCATCTGGAGAGGTAGGAGGGTGGGGAAGTCAGTAATGATCTTCTGAACTTGTTCTCTCTCTACTTGCATATTCCCCAGATACTTGTACCCTAAAATCATGGATGATGACTACATGCTTAGGGAAGGGTGAGGAATATTCTACACTTTGGACTAGACAGATAGGGGCTATCTTCCTGTGATGAGTTCTCTTTGTTTTAAAAAGAACTGGGGTAAAGGAATAAGTTTTTTTTTTGGTAAATATAGTTTTCTTCTACATGATTTGGAGAATATTTAGACCTCCCAACATGGGGAGGTAGGTAATTTTTCCATTCCTTTGAAAGCTGGATGGATATCCTCACGGTAGAGTGGTCTCATCCAACCATAGAAGTCCACCACAGAAACCAGATATGCCCTACTAATCCTAGTGACTTTCTTCCCCCAGCAAAAGGCATTGAATCTGCCTAGGCAACTATCTTTCCCACCTCCAGGCAACCTAACCTCTGATTATTCAATGGCATTTCCTTTCTTACTTCATAATCTTTTCTCTGCCTAATCTGTGACATCACAATTGCTCTGTCTAGCCATCTCCAATTTATCCTTGAAGCATCATTTATATTTCCTCTATATTCACAGCCACCTCTAAGGCTTGCTGCTATGTCGGCCCTCTTGGGTTTTTTGGACCCTATCCATCACATACTGGCTCTGGCATTAAGTCTGAGAAACTGCTTGAGTAACCTTGCTTCCGAGGTCTTTTTCTAATAGTTTGTTCAGTAAATGAAAGCAGAAATCTAATCTACTTTCCCTACCTGGAGGAGTAGAAGAAAAGAGGATCCACCCCTATTAATCACTTTTCAGGATTTCAGGGAATACTGTATCACAGATGAAATAGCTAAATAAAGGTTTTAAGACTGTGTGTGTGTGTGTGTGTGTGTGTGTGTGTGTGTGTGGTGTTGTTGTTGTTGTATTCCAAAGTTCTCTAATAACTTTTTCCCATTTGGAAACTAAAGTTGCTATTTCTCATCTCCCAGGACCCCAATAAAATTTATAACAGCATAAAGATCTTAAGCTCAAAGTAGAATGATCCCCATCCTTAGCCATCCGACTTCCCTTTTCATTGTTCACTCTTAAGTTATACCCACACCCCCCTTTCCTGAAGCAATGATCCCATCACTGAATTCTTAAAAGGGCCAAGATTTACTTACAGTCCAGGAAATCAGAAGCATACTTCTTAAAGAGACAGAATAGCTTCAACTTTCATGACTCCCAATATTCTTTGCCTTGTCTGTCGATATCTTCTTCAAGCCTTGGCTGAATCTGCCAGAAGGAGAGTCTCTTTGAGTGTTTCCAGAGACTACACCATGATGCATACATGTGTATGTTGCTTACAAGAAAGTTATTGTACCTGATTTAAAAAAAATAAGGCACCTCCCAGGATCTGGCTGCTTCAATGGAAATCTCATTCCTCTGATATCAGACAGAAGCTATGCTCCGCCTAGCCCACTGCTCCACCCTCCCTTTCTCATGGACACATGATCTTGGTTTCTGGGTTCTTTCTTTTACACATCTGGCCATTTGCCGAGTCATATACAAGCCCCTCCCATGTACGAATCTAGATCAAGTGACAATGGGAAAGAATTTAGCCGGGATAAAGGTGAAATTAATTACCATCACATATTCTATCCTTCTGTTCAAAATCCAAGATTATTATCAGAGTCTGTGAAGCTCAGAGATCTAAGAGAAAATTGTCAAACTTATTGCCCTGGAATACATTTTATTTTACAATTGCTCTAATATCTCGTGTCAATAGGGGTCAGTGTAGGGATGAGAATTCATTTAACATTCTATGTCTATGGGCTCCTAAGCAATAGGCAGCAAAACATCCTTGTGTTATGAAACCAGATGATAATCAGCAAAAGACAAAAAACTGAGAGAAAACAAATGTTCTCATTCATTCAGAGGAAAAAAATACTAAATGATAAAGTGTTCTCATCTTTAATATGAAGAAGTTAGACCAGATAATCCTTTCTAATTCTAAAAACCTATGATCTTGAGTTTGTCTTCATCATTATTCCACTCACTCCCTTTATTTTTAAATTTATGTCTTTTATTTTTACATAACCATCATTTCAGATAGACTTCCAAGACTAACAGAGAATATTCTCTTTTAACAAGGTAGTGATTGTAAAAAACATTGTATTCAACAAGTCAAGCCTATAGTCCCTACCATCACTTATATCAATCTCAGCCCCAGTGAGAGGGCACATTTAAACACAAGTTCCCCTTCATCTCTAACCTCAAAATAGCACAGTAGTAAATGAGTTAAAAGATCAGCAAGAAAAGAAGATTAAAGGAAATGATTTCTAAGAAAATATTACCAAAAAACTTAACCAGGTGATCCAAACAAACAAAAACAAAAAAGTAAACAAAAAGATATCCCAGTATAGTAGCTACATATATTATAGGGAAAGAAAAGAAAAGGGAAATACCCAAGGACAAAGGTTAATACTCCAACTTCAAGAACCCCAGATATTTGAGCAGAACAACTGTTAGACTCTCCAGAGACTAAAGTAAAGCTCTCAAAGAACTCAAAAAGACACATTAGAAATTCATTGTCCTTTTTCCATCATTCTGAGTAGACATCTCTCAGATGTTCCTTTCTTTTCCCCCTCTATCAAAAACCATTCTCAGAAAAGATCATGCAAAGGAGAACCAGAATATTTTGATCATTTTAATGCAAATCACACCTTTCCCATTAGGGTCAATGTGCTAAGATTACGTTTTTAAGACTTGACTGATAGACTTCGACTTCTCCGTCAATTTTCATTTAAGATTCATTTATAGTAATTTGAATTTCCTACATCTATCATAAAATCATGGGAAATTTACTATTAAAATAGTACCTGAGAAATGATAAAAATTTTATAGTTTTGAATGGTTAAGTGGTTTCAAGAGTTCAAAGTTTCCCCACTGATAAAAAAGTGTACAGATAGGTATCAAGTGTTAAAATACCAAAAGTATAACTTGGTACATAATTTATTAGACCCATTCCCTTAGGAAAAAATCTCCAAGTTTCTTTCTTTGCTATAATTGTTCTGAGACATGAACATAGTTATGAACTTTTAAATAATTATTTAATTTGTAAAAGTTTGAAATTGGATTCATAGTGCATTACACATTTCAAGTTTACTTTTTCAAGACAAATATTTTGATGAACATCCAAAGCATCTTCACTTACATATTCACAGTGTAATATGAAATGTGAAAGAGTTTTGGAGGCAAAAGATGGAGAAGAGTTTTTGTATTCCTTGAATTTTCCTTGTCTTAAAATAGTATAAATGAATCCTTAAAAACGATTATTTATTTGGCTGAAATGACATTATTAACTTTCAAAACTACCTGTTCCACAAAGCTTTGTGTATTTTTATGTTTGTTCATATTTTAAATTAATTTTTCTTTGACACAGTATACTATAAGATGTCTCAAAAGTCTTATTGTATTTAAGCTACTAAAATTTCAGCTATTATTATGTTATTTTAGCTATTGTAAGTTATTAAAGGTTAAAACTGAACTAAGACTTTGGAGACACCCTGAATATTTGAATTCTACTTAAATACATTTTTAATACATAAACCTATTATTGACAAAATAAAACTATATATCATAATGTAAACATGTTTTTTCATACATGAAGTCTCCTCCATTTCCTTTGGTGTTAGTTTTTCATCCTTTGTTTTTGAAGAGAACAAATGATGTCATGGGTAGTGTCTTGACTTGTATATGAATTGGATTTAAGTAAGGCAGAGTTTCACAAAATCATCAACTTTAAGTCCCATGGCAAGAGAAAAGTCAAGATGACTTATCTCAGATGCAGGAAAGCCTTGGCAACTTTGATGTCTGACAAGCCCTAAGTGTTCCACTATACCTGCTTCAAGCTTCCTTCAGGATTGCAAGAAGTTGTTCTCATTAAAAAAAAATTATGATGAAGTTCAGGTTCAGGTTTTTTGAGAGAGGAAGAAAAAATAATTTGGGGAAGCTAAAGTTAGAATAAAAGTTAACAAGTGAGGCAATGACAAAATTGTTACCACATCTCAGGCTGCAACTTTATGAATATGAATCTCAGAGTGTGAATTTGATGATTTAACATTATGAAAAGACAACACATAGCACCCTATTCACAAAGAGTTTAAATAATTCCAGTGCTATAATGATCTACTTGCAATCTAAAAGAAACTATTATTATGAATAATTTTTTTTTGAGATTGACCACATTGACTATGATCTTCCATAGATAAGTCAGGGGTCTGACTCTGGGTAGCAATACTGTGTTCTTGTTTTTAAACTTGATGTAGATGTGATGAATTTATGAAGAATATAGTAGTGATTCAATCAAGTATCTTGTCAAGAAATTAATAAATACTCATCGGGTGAAGAAAAAAAAGTTGTTTTCCTCTGTCCATTCTTCTGGAAGAAGTCTTTATGTGGTTGGGATAGACATTCCCCTAACACAGATGGATTTGAACTTATCAAGTATCTTCAACCTGACTTTTACCAGAAACCACAGGTAAGAGTTGGGAGACAGGTGGATAAACAGCCTTGAAAAGGTCTTGGCAAGCACTCACAGCTAGTTCTCCCTAAACACTCCAAATAGTCTGGGCAAAGTAGTTAGTCTCAGGATACATGGAGGGGCTAAAGAGCTGGGTCAAAAATGCCTGAAGTCACTTTCCCCTCTGTTTTTAAAACGAAAGTCTTGCCAAAGTCAGAATTGGTCCTGCAGGGCACTTTTTAAAGTTCACGTGATATTTACACTCTAAAGCTCCAGAAGATGAGAGATTTTGCTACCAAATTAATATCAAATTTAGCTTTAATATAGCTAAATAAATGCTTAGCATCTTGTCTATATTTAGAATCATAGATATCAGACATAAAATGACCTTAGAGATCATGTAGTTCAATTGAGGTTGTATAGCAGATAAAGCTCTGGACCTGCAGTCGGGAGGATCTAAGTTCAAATCTTATTGTGTGACCCTGGGTAAGTCACTTAACCCCACCCTTGCATATATATATATATATATATATATATATATATATATATATGTATATATATATATATACATGCATGCACACATACATACACACAAATACAAAATATAGTTATTTTAAATTTTTTTCCTTTTCTTTCTGATCTATTAAGATCATTAAGTCATTAAGATACATGAACATTTCCATTTACAAAGAATAAAAGATATTATATCTGAAAAGATGAATTTCTATGCCATACTCATAATAATGTTTATCCTTCATTTTCAAAGGATATGTAGATGAGGCCACAACAAGCAAGTGAATTGGATTTGACTGAGGGGGTGCTATGCTAAGTCACCAACCTCCTTTGCTCCTCCAGAGTCATCTGAGTCCAGTGGTCAGATGTGGATCAGGATGACTGGAGATGGCCCTGGATGTGAGACAATCAGGGCTAAGTGACTTGCCCAAGGTCATACACTTAACAGCTGTCTGAAGCCAGATTTGGGCTTCAGGGCCAGCACTCTATCCACTGTGCCATCTGATTGCCCCTTCTATGACACACCAGTATTTTAACATATGGTAAATTTAACAAAGAATTAATAAAATGTGTCCTTTTTATGTGTCATTCTGAGCTTCTTTGTATTTTCTTTGGCATGCCTTTTTTAATTTCTTTGTTTTCTTTCTAAATGTTTTATTATGAACAAAATTAAATATAAACACTCTGATACATACAATGTTATATATGAAACCCTGCTGTTACATTTTAAGTTGTAATTAACAATTACAGTTAGCATTATAAAAATGTTACATTTTTAAAATTGTATATTAATTTTTAACAGTTATAATAAAGTTGTCTAGGGCAACTAGATGGTGTAGCGCATAGAGCACCAGCCCTGGAGTCAGGAGGACCTGAGTTCAAATCTGACCTCAGACATTTAATAATTACCTAGCTGTGTGACCTTGGGCAAGTCACTGTTTTAAACCTATTGCCTTGTAAAAAAAATTTTTAAAAAACTAAAAATAATAAGATAAAAATAAAGATGTCTTGTTTGTATACATTCTAAACATTTTTATCTTCTTCAGTGTATTTTTAATATTGTATAAATGCTCATTCCCTTCTTATTTTTGTATTTTCTACCAATCAACAAGTATTTATTTATTAAATATTAACTATGTGCCAAACATGCCACGAACTGGGGATAAAGGTTTAAGAATAAAAGAGATACAGTGATATATAATAAGACTGGAAAACAGATGAAGCTGGGTTGTGAAGAGCTTTCAAACTGAGATGAAACTAAACAGATGTCTTCTGATTTAGCTGCAAATTAACACGAAGTTTAGAGTTGGTTGAGATAGGGAGATAAATTTAGGAGACAATGAACTAGGTGAGAGATGGTGAAGTGGGGAGGGCCTGGGGTGAAGAGAAAGGATCAGCCAGATGAGAGGGGTACTGGGAAGATTTGGTAACTAACTGGATCTATGGAGGAGCTAGTGTCTTAGGAGCTAGATTTGATGAGTCTTAATTATATTTGATCACTTCATTGATCAAAGTTCTAAAATCATTTAAAGTGGTATTCTTTACATTTTTGTAATCCTTGTGTAAATTGTTTATTTCATTTTGTATCTGTTCATGTAAGCTTTCCTAAGATTTTCTAAATCCTTCATATTCATCATTTCTTATGACAGAGTATCCCAATTATCTCTTAGTTGCTGACCAGGCTAGGTGCTCCACAGCATCTGCTTTAGCCTTCTTCATAGTCATTGGAATAAACTGTTCTCATCTTCCCATTCCAACAATCAATCACATGCTTGGGGTAGATATCCCCCTAACTTACCAACTAGTTTGAGGCCTGTCAGTAAACTTCAACTGATTAGGTTGTTGGCAGCCTTCACAATATATACCATAGGCATAAGAACCATCTCTCAAGAACATTTTTGGAATGTGACAACTGTATATGCTACAACTTCTTGGAGTAACAGGTGAGTGTTGGTGAAGGTGGACACCAAATGTGGAAGAGCAGCCCTGAAAATTCAGGTCTCAGCAAACTTATATTTATTTATTTATTTTTATTATTTTTTTCCAATTACATGTAAAGATAATTTTCCCATTAATTTTTGGTAAGATTTTGAGTTCCATATTTTTCTCCTTCACATTCTTCCCTAACCTCTTCCCAAGATAGAAAGTAATCTGATATAGGTTATACATGTATAATCATGTTAAACTTATTTCCATATTAGTCATATTGTAAAAGAAGAAACAGAACAAAAACATTTTTTCTTTTAAAAAGAAAAAACAAATTTTAAAAAGTGAAAATGAATATGCTTTGATCTGCATTCAGACTCCATAGTTCCTTCTCTGCATAGGAATGTCATGTTCCATCATAATTCTTTTGGACTTATCTTTGCTCACTTACTGTTGAGAAGAGCTAAGTCTATCATAATTGATCATCATGCAATGTTGCTGTTCCTATGTACAACGTTCTCCTGGATCTGCTCACCTCATTCAGTATCAGTTCATGTTAAGTTGTTTCAGGTTTTTCTGAGATCCACCTGCTCATGATTTCCTACAGAATAATAGTATTTCAGCACATTCATATTACCACAACTTGTTCAGCCATTTCCCAGTTGATAGGTATTCCCTCAGTTTTCAATTTGCCACTGCAAAAAAAAAAAAAAAAAAAAGCTCGGCAAACCTGTAGAACAGAGATGCTCTCCTCCCTAAACACCCATATGCTCCTTTGAGCTATTCATAAATAAATAGCTGATAAAATCTTTTTTTAAGCCAAGTTTTTATGTAGAGACCTACAGCAAGGAAACTCCCTCTGTCAATTCAGACTGTATTCTCTTCTGCAACTTCTGGTTTATCTGAATCACAACAGCCAATAGGCATCAGAGGCAATACTTGAAACCAGGTTTTTCTGGTTTTCTAATCAGTCCTTCTACACTAAGCCAAGCTATTTCACTGTTAAAAGTTTTCAGTCAAAAGAATTTAAATCCAATAACAAATTCAAATATATGCAGCAGGCTTTGAGGATAAAAATCCTTTGGTTGGGGGCCTTTGTTGGCAGCTTTCACAATATATCCCATAGGCATAAGAAATTGCCAGTTCTCCTAAGGCTTCAGATTAGACATGCTCGCAAGATAACACAATAATACCCTACTCAATAGATTCACATCATGTTTCTGCTCTGTAAAGTTGGTCACATTTTCTCTTCCTTTTAAGATATTTCCACTGGAAATGAAAAATTGAGGAAGGGATAAATGACTTGAGGAAAATTTTTTAAAAAGTATTTCCTTGTCTCTTTGCTCAAGTCCTTTCCCTTTTATAGCTAGAAGTTAGGTGCTCATTGTAACTTCATCATGAAATAATTACTACTAAAGCACCCATGTGTGCCTGGTATATATAATAAAGCAGTCAAAACTGAAAACAGTCATATCCCAACAAGTACAAACAGCCCCCCATTTAGGAATAGTCTGTGTTCTTTTTTTTTTTTTGGCAAGGCAAATGGGGTTAAGTGGCTTGCCCAATGCCACACAGCTAGGTAATTATTAAGTGTCTGAGCCCAGATTTGAACCCAGGTACTCCTGACTCCAAGGCCAGTGCTTTATCCACTGCGCCACCTAGCCACCCCAATAGTCTCTGTTCTAAAAGTTCTTATCTAAATTTGCTAATCCAGATCTCTTAAGGATATTCCCCTTATTGAAACAATTCCATAGAAAAAAATTAGTATGGTATAGGAGGAAAAGCCCTTGTGAAATCAGAAGACCTGGACTCATGTCTAGTCCCAAGTCTAGGAAAGTAAGGAGAACCCAGGTCCTATACTGGGTTGAGTCCAGCTTCAATACTCCATTTTTCTTACTTGAAATAATCCATACTCATGTGTGAATGATTGAGCCCTCTGGAAAAAATAGAAGTTCCTTACATTTTTAAAAAATAATTCTTCTTAACCCAAATAAACTTTGTAACTTTAAAATTTCAGGAAGTATGCCAAAGTAAAATGAAAATAATTCCGGCAATGTGAGGGAAAGGTTCTGCATAACTCCTACTTCTGACTCCTTAACTTCTCTAAAGCACCATCTTTGGTTTGTTGGGATTTTTTTCAACATCTTCCAATGGCAGTGATGGGGATCATAAAATAATGTATTTCTATTTGGAAAGGACATTATAGGTTTCAAGTATTGCTTCTGATGCCTATTGGCTGTTGTGATTCAGATAAACCCAAGAGACTAGAAGTTGAAGAAGAGAATACAATCTGAATTTCATTTCATAGATGTTTACCAGAGAAATTAAATGATTTGACCAAGGTTATACAGGGAGATGTGAATGGAATGTGCAGTGTTTGCTTTGAATAAACCCACATCAGACTGAGCAGATACAGAATTTAGAACCAAGTCCAATAATTAGATAAACTAGCATGTTTCTGGGGGGGGAAATGAGAGTTCCTGGTTTTTATGCCAGAGTATTAATAAAGCAATAGAATAATATGTAACTGTGCTATATCAAACACCAGAATTCATGATACTTTTTTTAAAAAGTAAATCACACACACACACACACACACACACACACACACACACACACACACACTTTCTCATTATCAAGGCAGGATTTTAACCAAACCAGTTACAGGAATCTTAAAAAAAATTTATATGAATCCTGAATGTGATATTGTGACAGATACTCTGTAGAGCCTATTTGCAGCACAGTCACTAGTTCGTACATCATGGCTTCTTTTCTAGGCAAGGGAAAGAAAAAAATATTACTTTGTTTTTACTTAAACAAGGAAAGTTTTGTAAAAGGAGTGGGATTTTAAAAGGTTCTTAGGGAAGCAGGTAATTTAAATTTCAAGAGAAGCTCTACAACAGGGTGAGGCATAAAGGTAGAACTGATGCTTTATGAGTACAAAGGTTTGAATGGGAAGAACAGAAAGCGGGATTAAAGGAGGAAGAAAAAGGGCTATTCTACCAAGATTTTTGGCACATTTGCTGTGAGCTAGATGCTAAATGAAATATAAAAATAAAGATCATCCATGCCCACAGAGAATTTATAGTCTAGCAGTAAGGAAACAAGACATACACAGAAATTGGACCAGAGGATTACTTAATCTTGTCATAGAACATGATAGGATTCTTTCAGAAAAGAGGAGTGATGGTTGACATGAGGCAAGAAGGATAAGTTGCCCCATCTGGTCAACAAGGCATAGAAATAGGGGCAGCTAGGTGGCACAGTGGATAGAGCACCAGCCCTGGAGCCAGGAGGACCTGAGTTCAAATGTGACCTCAGAGACTTAATAATTGCCAAAAATAAAAAATAAAAAACAAAGCACAGAAATAACTATAGTGGAGTAATGTTGGTGCCCCATCCTCACCTCCCAAACCATCAAGAACTTTTTCATAGAGAACCAGTCTGATCCCAGGGACAGACTCCCAAAAGAGTCACTTTCTCTTTTTGCCTATTTGCCTTCTCTGTTATTCCAGGATCATCTCTAAAATAAAGCTTAAGTTTAGTTTCCTTCCAACTCTCAAACATTCAAAATACAATATGAGTTTGAGTAAACAGTCTTTAATTCACCCCACAGAAAATGCCTAAGATAATAAGAACTTAAAGAAGCCTATGAAGAAATATATAAACATTAAACAACTAATTAACATAAGTTTTTCTTGTATGGAAGGCACTGTTAGACATTAGAAATGAGATAACAAAAATGAAACTGTCCTTGCCCTCCAGTTACACTTATCAGGAAAAAACATCAGAAGTAGCATAGTTTGGTGCAGTGGTATCAAACTCAAATAGAAACAAGGAGCAGTAAAACTATACATAAGGATTCCTGCCAGCAGCCCATTGACTTAGAAAACCACTGTTCTGTTGTATTTTACTTATTTTGTCCAATATTTCTCAATTACTTTTTATTTTTATTTATTTATTTTTAGGTTTTTGCAAGGCAAATGGGGTTAAGTGGCTTGCCCAAGGCCACACAGCTAGGTAATTATTAAGTGTCTGAGACCGGATTTGAACCCAAGTACTCCTGACTCCAAGGCCAATGCTTTATCACTGCGCCACTGAATTACTTTTTAATCTGATTCAGGCCACACCAATGAGTGTTGTAGGCTATGTATTTGACATCACAAGTGTGGAAAACATACCGGATGTTGAAGTTGGGGAAATCTAGGTTCAAATCTAACCTCTAATGTTTACTAGTTATGTGACCCTGGACAAATCACTTAAATGGAATCTCAGGTTCCTTATCTGTAAATGGAATTGGACTACATGACCTCTATGGTTCCTTCCAGTTCTAAATCTATAATCCCATGTATAAATTTTTTTCTTAGTTGTTTTTTTTTATTAGAGGGGTTGGAGAGAAGAAAAAACTAAGCATTCAAATAGCTGTTTGGAAGAGAACTGAACTTGGAATTGCTGTTGGGGCATTTCTCTGTCATTCCAATCATTTTTCCCCCCACAGAGTTCTGCAAAATCTCCCCTAGACTCCAATACTTTGCTGTAGTTTAGATACCTTCCTAAAAAAGTAAACCTGTTCTCATTAATTAAAAAGAATTTATAGTATTAAATACCTGCTACTTGCTGGGTGTGTAGAAACATAATAAGATGAGATGAACTTTGAAGTTAAATAAGGACTTAACAATGTAGAGATGAGGTGGATGGGCACTCTACAGACAGAGAACAATCTGGCTAAATGTTGTAGGGGGAAGGAGCCATGTTGTTTAGCTTACTGTCTGCCAGTGGACATAAAAACTTCCAGTGGTTGTGACTTAAGGATTGAATGGATTAAGACCATGTCTAAAATGAGAGTTCTTAAACATTTTTGTGGCAAGGATCACTTTGGCAGAGTCTGGTAAAGCTTATAGAATCTTCAGAATAATGTTTTAAAATGAATGAAATACAATATATAGGATGACAAATAAAGTCAATGATACTGAAATAGACTTCCAGGGTGAAGACAAGATGATGAAGTAGAGAAAGTACTTGGCAGAGTTCTCCCAATATTCCCCTCCAAACAACTTTAAAATAATGTCTTCAATCAATTCTGAAGTAGCACAGTCAACAAAAGGTCATAGTGAGGCACTCTTCTGATTCAAGACAACTTAAAATATCAGAAAGTGAAATCTGTGACAGGGTGCTGGAGGCTGATCTGAAACCCATGTGGATAAAACACCAGTGGTAAGTCCACTGGTGGCGACAGAAGCAGCAGCAACTTAGGGCTCTCCTTCCAGAGACAGTAAAGGGACCTGGGAACTAGTCAGAAAGAGCTTATAAGGGCCTTCTGTGCTAGCACTGAATGCAGGACCAAATGTCTGGCAGTTTCATTGCCTATACCCTCTTCTGGGTCATAGTTCAAAGACAGGGAGGAGCATTTTTGGTTAAGAGAGAGAGTAGAATCCTTAAAAAGTAGTATCACTTCTGGTCCCAAAGGAGCAAAGGTCCTGAGGAGCCTTGAGATTAATTATAATCCCAAGAGATCAGGGCCCTTCCTGGATAAGGACCAGAGTGCAGACCAGGAGAGTAGGGCCCATACTTTTCTCCAGATTAAGCCATTTTACAAAAGCTTCCAACCTTAAGAAAAACTTTCATCTTAGAAAACTTCCAATCCTCTAAAACTAACTGAAAAAAAACCAGTATAAAAAAATCTGAAGCCTGAGATAGTACACCCTTCCATGCCAGGACCAGAATCCAAGTTTAATATAAAGTTCAAAATCAAGAAATAGGGTGTTAAATGATCAAACAACAACAAAAAAGAAAAAAGAAAAAATCTGACCATAAAAATCTACTATAGTAACCAGGAAGGTCATGATACAAACTCAGAAGTCAATGAAGTAAAAATAACTATCAGCAAAGTCTCAAAGAAAATTTTGATTTGGACACAAGCCCAACTAGAACTCCTAGAAGAGCTTAAAAATGATTTTCACAATCAAATAAAAGTTACAGAGGAAAACCTAGGTAAAGAAATGAAAATCAAGGAAGAAAACTCTCAAAAGTCAACTAACAACTTGGTAAAAGAGGTACTAAAAATACTGAAGAAAACAAAACCTAAAAAAAGCAGAACTGGCCAATTGGAAAAAGAAGTACAAAAGTTCAATGAAGAATAAAAATTATAATTGGTCAATTGAAAGCTAGTGACTCCATGAGATATCAAGAAACAGAAAAACAAAATCAAAAGAATGAAAAATAGATGTGAAACATCCTCTCAGAAAAACAACTGACCTGGAAAATAGATTGAGGAGATGTTATTTATGAATTATTGGACTACTTGAAAGCCATGATTAAAGAAAGAACCTAGACATCATCTTTCAAGAAATTATGAAGGAAAATTTCCTCAACATCCTAGAATCAGAGGGTAAAATAAAAATGGAAAGAATTCACCAATCTGAAAGACAGCTTAAAATGAAAACTCCTGGGAATATTATATTCAACAATATAGAATCCAGAACTCATAGGTCAAGGAGAAAATTTTGCAAGCAGACAGAAGGAAATAATTCAAAGATCATGGAGGCAAAGTCAGGATCACACAAAATTTAGCAGCTACCATGTTAAAGTACTGTAGGACTTGGAATATGTTGTTCTGAAAGGCAAAAGAGCTGAAATTACAACCAAGAATTACTTACCCAGGAAGCACTGAGTACAATCCTTCAAGGGGAAAAAAATGTAAATTTTTTTTAGGTTTTTGCAAGGCAAATGGGATTAAGTGGCTTGTACATGGCTACACAGCTAGGCAATTATTAGGTGTTCGAGATCAGATTTGAACCCAGGTACTCCTGACTCCAGGACTGGCGCTTTATCCACTGAGCCACCTAGCTGCCCCGAAAAAAAAATGTAAATTTAATGAAATAGAGGACTTTCACACATTCCTGATTTAAAAAAAAAAGACCAGAGCCAAATAGAAAATTTGACTTTCAGATATAAGACTTAAGAGAAGCACAAAAGGTAAACATAAAAGAAAAATCATTTTAAAAAACCTTAAGATTTATCTTTCTAAATGGAAAGATGATTCATTTAACTACAAAGAACTTTCTCATTATTAGGGCAATTAGAGGGATTATACATAAAAAAGAGGGCATGGGAATGATACACTTATGTTGGGATGTTGTTAAAAAAAATAGAGGTTAAAAAAAAAAGGATGCCCCGAGAAAAGGGGAAAGGAAGAGAAAGAATAGGGGAAATTATCTCATATAAAAGAGATACCCAAAGAACATTTTTACTATGGAATTGAAAATGGGGCAGGGGGCAGGTAATGTTTAACTAAATCGATTTGAAGAAAGAAAATATATGAAATGCTCAACTTGTCATTGAAATCTATCTTACCTACAGAAATAGGGGTGGAAGAGAATAAAGGAAAGGGGAGTGTTGATTAAAAGGGGGGGGGCAAATTTTAAAAGCCAGGGGTGAGAAGCAAAACTTTGGAGAGGGTTCTGGATGAAAAGAGAGAGAAAAGGATAAACAGAAGAAAATAAGATGGAGGGAAATGACAGTTGGAAACTCACAACTGTGAATGTGAATAGAATGAACTTATCCATAAAATGGAAGTAGATATCAGAAAGGATTAGAAACTAGAATTCAACAATATATCATTTACAAGAAACACACTTGAAACAAAGAATACACACATATTTAAAATAAGGAGATGGAGCAGAATCAATTATGCTTGAGCTTAAGTAAAGGGGATAAGCAGGGAAAGAAACTATGTCTTGCTAAAAGGAACTATAGACAATGAAGTAATATGAATAGTAAATATATGTACCAAATGGCATAGCATCCAAATTCTTAAAGGAAAAGTTAAAGGCATTATGGTAGGAAATAAACAGTAAAACTACTAGTGGGGGAGCTCAACTTTTCTTTTTTAGTGCTCTAAATGTGTACATCAAATAAAAAGAGCAGATCAATTAATTGGGAATGCAACCAAAAAAGAACAAAGTAAAATCTTCAATTAAACACCAGAATGGAAATCCTGAAAATCAAAGAAGAGATTAATAAAATTGAAAGTAAAACAAAACACTGAACTAAAAAATAAAATTAGGAACAGGTAAATCATTGGTTAATTTGATTTTTTTTAAAAAGAGAAGAAAACCATTTACTAGTATCAAAAATGAAAAGGGTGAATATACTACTAATGAAGATGAAATTAAAGCAATTGTTAGCAGTTATCTTGCCTATTTATCCAGTAAAACTGATCATTGAAATGAAATGGATAAATATTTATAAAAAATATAAACTGTCTAGAGTAAAAGGGAATAGAATACTTAAATAAACCCATTTTAGAAAAAGAAAGAGAACCAGCCATAGATGCTCCCTAAGAAAAAACCCCCAGGACCAGAGAGATTTGCAAGTGAATTATATCAAATATTTAAGGAACAATTAATCCCAATGTTATATAAACTATTTGAAAAAATAAGTTAAGAAAAAATCCCTATCAAATTCATTGTCTGACACAAATATGATTTTGATACCTTAAACTGGGAGAGCAAAAGCAAATTCAAGACCAATTTCCTTAATGAATATTGATGCAAAAAAAAACCCCAAAGAGATTACAATAATATTAAACAAACATCATACACTATGGTCAGATGGGTTGTATATCAGGAATGTAGGGTTGGTTCAAAATTTGGAAAACTATAGAATAATTGACCATATCAATAACAAAATGAACAAGAATTATATAATTCTATCAATAGATGCAGAAAAAAACCTTTGACCAAATATAACATCCATTCTTATTAAAAACCCTTGAAAAGATAGGAATAAATGGATTCTTTCTTAAAGTGATAAATAATACAGTTAAACCACAATTAACTTTAATGACTTCAAGCATTCTTGTGATTTTCTAAGTAAATCCACTTTCACTTTCTTATTGGCAAGTGTGCATATTCATGGCTATGTGCATTAGAGAAAAAATATGAGAGGTGTGATGGGCCCACATTTGTGTCTGGTAGCTTACTAGATCTCTCACTGGTCTTGTTCACCTTACTATTGTAAAGAGTTCCCCTGCATTCATTACAGATTTTCATTGTTTGCTTTTAAAACCCAAGTTGTGTGTTGCAATGATGCCTCCAAATTGTAGTACAAGTTCTTTGGGTTATAAACCAAATATGCAAAGTCATTGATGTGGATTAGGAAGAAAATAAAGATGTTAGATAAACTTCATGCCATAATGAAATGTCTGTAGCCTTTGAGAACATAATTTGGTGTTAATGAATTTGCTAAAAGGAGGAAAGTATTCATAAGAAGTGTTCATAAATCTACTCCAGAAAATACTACAGTAACCTTTCAAGTGTGAGATGAGGGAATTTGCAAAAAATGGAAAAGTAGTTCATGGGTAAATGAGATGATGGTGACCCTAGACCTTTTGCTAGTGCCCTGCTTCCCCTGCTAGTGCTGCCATACTCCCAAGTGCCCTGGCCCATTTGACCAGCCTCTTCCTCCATCCTTGTAGATAGTCCAAACTTGCTATTAGACCACAAAGTCTAGGCAGGATAGAGATGGCAGGCTGCCCCTCTCCTTTTTTCTTTAAGGGGTTCTTCTGATATCTCTGGCCCTTCTTGTTCTGACTGGTGCTGCCTCTCCTTTTCCTGGAATTTTATGGTTTATTTCATGTTTACTGAGGTAGGAAAGGTACATATTATCAAAATCAATGTTTTGTTTAAAGAATTATATGCAAAAAAGTGTATTATTAGCAATCTTTAGTGAAAGATTATAGTTTTTGGTGGTTCATAGATTCAATGTATCAATGTATGGGTTTTGTAATTTTGAACCCTTTTCTAGGTCACTCCTAGGAAAGTTGAATTTTAATTGAATCTATCTAAAGCCATGAACAAGCATTATTTGAAAGAAGGATACATTTGAAGCCTCCTCAAGATAAGGAATTAAGCAAGGATGCTCATTATCACCACCATTATTCAATATTTTACTTGAAATACTAGCTATAGCAATTAGACACACAAAAAAGAAACATAAGGAATAAAAATAGGCCATGAGGAAGTAAGCTATCGCTCCTTAAAGATGATATGATGAAACACATAGAGAACCCTAGAAAATCAACAAAAATTAGTTTAAATAATTAACTTAAATAGAGCTGTAGTATATAAAATAACTCCATAAAAATCAATAGTGTGTCTACACACCAGCAAAACCCAACAGCAAAAGATAGAAAGAGAAGTTTCAATTAAAATAACTACTTTTAATATAAAAATACTTGAGAGTCTACCTGCCAAGACAAATTTAGGGATTAAATGAATGCAATTATAAAACACTTACCTATAAATTTAAATCTAATCAATTGGTGAAATATTGATTGCTTGTGGGTAGGCCAAGCCAATTTAATGAAAATGACAATTCTACCCAAGTTAATTTACTTATTCAGTGCCATGCCAATAAACCTACCAAAGAAATTTTTTTAAAAAGCTAGAAAAAAATAACAAAATTCATCTACAAAGACAAAAGATTAATATCAAGGGAATCAATGAAAAAAAAAAGTGAAGGAAAGCAGTCTAACAGTTCCAGATTTCAAACTATATTACAAAGCAATAGTCATCACAACAACCTGAAATAGAATGGTCGATCAGTGGAATTAGGTACATAATACACAGCAGTAAATTATCATAGTAACCTAATATTTAATAAACGCCCCAAAAAGTTAAGCTTTTGAAGTACTTATAATTTGACAAAAATAGTGAGGCTAGAAATAGGCCGATATTTCATACTATATAACAAGATGCAATCAAAATGGATAAATATTTTAGATGTATGTAAAAGATTAATGGAGCATAGGAAAATGTACCTGTTAGATTAATGCAAATAAGAGATAGAGATGATCATAGGAAGTAAAATGGATCATTTTGATTACATGAAATTAAAAGGTCTTTGCACAAAGAAAATGAATGTAGCCAAAATTAGAAGGAAAACAAAAAAACTGGGGAAAATAGGTTTTACAGTAACCAATAAAGGCCTTTTTTTCTCAAAAATATTGGAAATTGAATCAAATTTATAGAAAAGAAAGCCATTCTCCTAAATGGTCAAAGGATATGAATAGGAAGTTAGCAGAAAAAATCAAAGCTATCAATACGCACATGAGAAAATTCTCTAAATTACTAGTGATTAGAGAAATGCAAATTAAAAGTTTTGAGATACAGTCATATACCTCATATTGGATTGACTATAATGACAGAAAAGGAAAATGACTGATACTGGAAGGGATACTGAAAAAGTGGGAGATTTGTATACTGTTGGTGAAATTGTGAATTTGTCCAACTATTCTAGAGTGGAATTTAGAACTATTTAGAACCAAAAAAGCTGTAAAACTGTACACAGTTTGGACCAGAAATGCCTCTGCTAGGTTTGTATCCCAGAGATATTGAAGAAATGGGAAAAGGACCTATTTGTACAAAAATATTTACAGTGGTTCTTCTTTAGTGGCAAAGAACTGAAAAATAAGTGATGTTCCTCAATTGGGGAATGACTGAACAAGTTGTGTTATATGATTGTGATAAAAATACTTTTATGCTGGGGTGGCGTAGTGGCGTAGTGGATAAACCATGGCCCTGGAGTCAGGAGTACCTGGGTTCAAATCTGGTCTCAGACACTTAATAATTACCTAGCTGTGTGGCCTTGGGCAAGCCACTTAACCCCATTTGCCTTGCAAAAACCTAAAAAAAAAATCTTCATTGGTTCCTTATATATTTCTAAGATCAGAATAAATTTTTTTTTTGCAAAAACTATAAAAAAATACTTTTGTGCTATAAGAAATGAGGGCAACTATGTAGCATAGGGAATAGTACACTAGACCTAGAGTTTGGAAGACACAACTTCCTGAATTAAAATCTGACTTCAGACTCTTATTAGCTGTATGACCCTAGGCAAATTTCTTAGCTCTGTTTGCTTCAGTTTCCTCATCTGTAAAATGAACTGAAAAAAGAAATGACAAATTATTCTAGTATCTTTGCCAAGAAAACTCCAAATGGTTTCACAAAGGGTCATATACAACTGAAACAACCAAACAACAATTAAAAAATGATGAGCAGTAGCCCTGAAGTCGGGAGGACCTGAGTTCAAATTTGGCCTCTGATACTTAATAATTACCTAATTGTGTGACCTTGGGCATTGCTTGGAAAAAAATAAAACAAAAAATAATGATGAGAGGATGATTTCAGAAAAACCTGGGAGGACTTATATGGACTCATGTAAAGAGAATTGAGAAGAACCAAAACTACATTGTGCATAATAGCAGTGATATTATAAGTATGACCAACTGTAAAAGACTTAGCTACTCTGATCAAGACAATGATTCAAAACAGTTCCAAAGGACCCATGATGAAAAATTCTATCTACCTCTAGAAAGAACTGATAAATTCTGAATACAGATTAAATAATACTTTTTTTAAAGTTCATTTTTCTTGGAGGGTTTTTGGTTCTATTTTTCTTTTGCAACTTGGTTAATTTGGAAATGTGTTTTGCATGTATCATAATCATATCAATATCAAATTCCTTGCCTTCTCAAGGAGGAGATAAAGGGAATTTGGAACTCAAAATTTTTTAAAATTATTGTTAAAAAATTTTTACATGTAATTGGAGAATATTTAACAAAACAAATAAAAATCTATATAAAAATTTATACTGAAATACAATTATCAAAATATTTTGTTAAAAAACATGAGTTCACAGACCCAGGTTAAAAACTTTTAATCTAAAGAGTTGGAGTTAAATCTTCAAGAGAAACAGCTATGACAGAAGGCCAGAAAGTTGATAAGAGATGGCAGTGAGGAGGTAAAGGAGTTAGATCATCCTTTGCCTCTCTTCTATTGAAATAATTCCCAAGCAAAGACAGAGTCACCACAGGGGGTCCAGCACCAAATGGGAGTACAGTCACAGGGATCCCGGCTACACAGCCTTCCCAGAAACTGCCAGAAACCTATAGAGCATGGGTGTCTTAACTTTTTAGACTTCTTTTAGACTCTTCTGGACTACATCACCCAAAAAACTTGTCAAGGGTCACAAATAGAATTTAATATTCATTTATTTATTATTGTAGTGTAACCCCTATTACCAAGAAATATAATGATAAAATGTAATAATGTAATAAAGTATAATAATAAAATATTTACTCTTTAAACAAAAAATAAGAAAATACCATTTTTAATGTGAATACTGAATCTGCTTTTAAATGCCACAGCATCTATATCTAGTTTGATAGATATTGTAGTAATGCAAAGAATATTTTCAAGGTCTTATTCTGAAATTTTTGTTTTATTTTTACTTTTTGCATGTTTTATATGGGAAAAATGTTACTTGCAAACATATGTACTCCCCAAAAGAGATGCCCAAACAGAAGGTTCTTGAAATGCAGGTTATATTTCTTTAAGCAGGATTTTATAAAAGTCCAATAAAGACACTGAATAAATTTTTCTTTTATGCTGCAAATATGATTGCAGCTCTATACATTTTATTTGCAAGTTTGTAGGCAACATATAGATGTCAACAGAGAATGGAGTAAAAAATATACTGAAATGTAATTACTGTTTTCTAAAATCTTGAAGTCTATCTTAAAGTTCTGTGGAAAAGAAGCAAAAGATCCTAATTCCTATATGCATAGCTTTTGGGGAAAAAAAACCAAGCAAAAAACTCCTGCCCTCTGTGAGATCACCCAATGTTAGTTACACAGAAAAGTTGAGCCATGTTCATTAAGGGTTAAGCTGGCTTGTGATGTTAGAACATTGGTGTATGCACTCACCCATTCCTTCATTTTCTGGTTATAGGTCTCATGAATGAGTTTTAAGAGACACATGTGGCTGCAGGCCATGAGTTGGATAAATCCTTAGCATTACAGCTATGAGATTAACAGCAGACCTCACTAAGCAAGACTGGGAGAATACTGGTTTTGCTGAATTTAACTCAAGGAGTAGATGTTAGAGAGTGATTCAATTTCCTCTCATTCTCCTTGGGAGAGTAACTATTACAAAGCTTAATATCTGTTTCCTTAAAAAATTTTTTTAAAAAAAAAAGATTCTACCTATCCCAGGTAGCAGTGGGAAGATGGGAAAGTGGGAAAGGATGCTAGTATGGGCCTAATCCCATTCCTGATAGGCACTGGAGTGTGGGACCTGCTCTGTTTTCATCATGAACAGGTTCACCCTTCCTTAGGCAACTATGCTCAACACCTCCTGCCTCACCCCACCACCACCACTACCAGGGACTCACCCTATTGATCCTGAACTTAATGTGGATACAGCTTATAGCACTATATAAATACATATGTATGTATTTATGTATACATATTGCATATATATATATATATATATATATATATATATATATATATATGTGACTCAGAACTCCTGAGGTCAAGTGATTCACCTTCTACAGTTCCATCCTCCTTCCCTGCTCCTGCAGTAGTAGCAAATGCAGGCTGCCCCACCAAGTCAGGCTGCTTCTTGAAAATTTTGCATTTCTGTTCACCTAGTTTCGAAAAGTTGCTCTTAAAATAAAATTGTTATAATCATTGTATTATGGATCTGTTTATACTTCATTTGTTCAAAGGTCGGTGAAAGAGAGACAAAGAGATGTGGACAAATGGGCACCTCCCTCCTGCTTCCCTTTGACCCACCTCCCTTAGGCTATAACTAGGGCATTAACTAAAGAAAAAAATCAAAAACATTATGTCATCTGGAGGACCTTCATCTATGTTCCTGCATGCTCTGGGTCCAGTGTTTCTGAAAAATATGGACAAGTTCAGGGGACTCCTTAACATCCTCCTGAAGGTCAAAGGTTTGTAGGTTCTCCAATGACCACTAGGGCTCACAGGGTAAATCAGTACATTCCTATCAACTGGGTCAATTACAAACTGGGATCAGGACCATTAACCAAACAGAGTACAAACCATAATAAGAATGACCCAAATTAGGGACTAATTTGGAGAGGAAAATCAAGCATCAAGATAATTGAGAGAATTTAATAGACATATACAGAAAATAAAAGCCAAAGGGGTACAAAATTGACATCAACAATTACAGACATTGTCTCTTTGCAAATTAGTACTCCTCTCCAATATCCATTTAATCAACAAAATTCTTCTTGGAAACAAGATATTTAATAGGGAATCACAGAAGTTCATTGAATAAATAAGTGACACAAATGACATGCTTGTGCTTTATCAATATAACTGTACTACAACTGTCTTAGAGGATGCATTGGAAATATAGTGACTAGCATTAGGGATACTAATTTAGGTGGCTATTAAAAGAAAAAGGGAAAAGGTGATGGAGGCCTGAACTACAGTAGAGGCTATATAAGGGAAGAGAATGCAGGAAGAATTGGCAAGGAGAAAAGCAAAGAGAAGAACCCATGTGGGTATACTCTAATAGTAGGAACAAGGCAAAAGAAATCCCAGAGAATTATATAAAATTTGACCAGTTTGTTTTTATATGCTATGATCGTGGATAGGCCAATCTTGAGTCTGGCAGTTACTCAGGAATTTCCTGTGCCTTTTAGCTGCCTTCAAACAATGGTCTATATCCGGGAAAATTAGGAAATCCAGATTGGGAATTCCCTATTACCCTCCCCAACATTGCCACTTGGCATTGTCCATAGGGAATGAGAGTGCTACCAACCCAGTGTGGAAAGGTTCAGGGTCCAAAGTAGGTATTTGGTTTGATAAAAAGAATGATGGGTCAGGTAAAAATAATATTGTAAAATAAAAGCAGCAATATTTGGCCTGAATACTGAAAAGTAAAAGAGAGAGGAAAAGGCAGTTGCAAGGTCTCCAAGGCTCAAAATCTGTTCTTCAACCTACAGGAATCTCATCAGTTGCCAAGACTGAGTTGAGAAACCAAGCCCTGGAGGACTTAACCATTGTGTAGATGCTGGGCTGGCCTTTTCCCTCTCATTACCCCCCACCCCACCCCACCCCCTTGCTTGGTGGTTGCCTGCTGCTTCAGGTTCCTTCACTTATCTCACTCCCAATTCTCCCTCAAGATCAGTTCTCTTCACCAGCTGCTAAGCCACTACACACTTGGACCTTTCTACCCTACCCCTTTCTACTTCCAGAACAATAATGTCATTGCTCCTGGAAAAGTCATTATTGCTCATCCTTCATTCTTAAAGAAGACCGGGGCAGCTAGGTGGTGCACCAGCCCTGGAGTCAGGAGGACCTGAGTTCAAATCTGACTCCAGGCACTTAATAATTACCTAGCTATGTGACCTTGGGAAAGTCATATAACCCTATTGCCTAGCAAAAAAAAAAGGAAGAAGACCAATGATATCACTAGAGTGATGTCTTGACTTGCAAGTGAGGCAGAGCTGTGCAAGGTCAGAATCAGTTAAACCTATGTGTCACTGTGAGTTGTGGGGATTAGAAGAGCTAACACCCATTCCCTGCTCTGAAGGAGCTCTTTGTCTTAACAAAGAAAACAACATGCAAATAGCTCTATCCATAAAGTGTAAACAGAAGGCAGTCTCAGAGGAAGGTGCTAACAATAGAAGGGACCATGAAAAACTCTTGCAGAAGGTAGGTGTGGAGGTGGAGGTGGAATGCACTGTAAGCATAGGGGACAACCAGTGGAAGGGCAGAAAAGGAAGGGTGTCACATACAAGGAACACTAAAAAAGACAGTATCTGCATCATAGAGTATAGGAAGAAGAGTAAAGTGTATGAAAAGACTAGAAAGGAAGGAAGGGGTCAGTTTATGAAGGACTTTAAAAACAAAACAAGGGATTTTATATTTTATCTTGAAGGTTCCAATAAACTGGAATTTACTGAGTAAAGGTGGTGACAATCAGACACATTCCTTGGGGATAATAGAGATACTTAAGACAAGGAGACCAAATTGGGGGGAGGGGTGGTGAAGGAAGTTCTCTAGAATTGGCTCAATTGTCATAGTGAAGTTAAGTCTACAGACTATTAAGTACCTACTATGTGCTTGGCAGGGGCAGTTAGTTGACCCAGTGAATAGTGTGTCAGATCTTGAGTCAAGAATACCCAAGTTCAAATCCCTCCTTAGACATGGTCCAGTTATATTACCCTGGGTAAGTCATTTAACCCTGTTTGCCTCAGTTTCCTCATCTACAAAATGAGTTGGAGAAGGAAATGACAAATCACTCTAGTATCTTTGCCAAGAAAACGCCAAATAAAGTCACAAAAAGTGAGACTACTGAAAAGACTGTGCTAGGCACTGGGCAAGCAAAAAGAAAGACAGTCTCTGACCTCAAGAACCTTACATTCTAAAGTAGCTGAAAAGGGGAGAACAGGGGAAGAAGGTACCTGACATAAAAGGACTTTGTAAAGAAAGTCCAAAAGGGTCAAGAGTACAATCTGGCTGCATTGAACCTTCTCATTAAAGGGAGTTCTGGGAGGAACCAGCCAATTTGAGGAAGAGACTTCAGGAATAGAAGATGCTTCCAATCCAGGCAATGGAGCAAGATTCCAGAATAAAGAGGTTTCTGGAGATTATTGAAAAAGACCAGGAGAGTCAGGAATGTAGACTGGGGAGGAATGAAAGTATGAGGAAGAGGAAGGAACTAGCAGACCTTGTACCAGGCAGTCTGATAAATGCTTCATAGTAAGTCATTTTCAGTCACATCTAACTCTTCATGACCCTGTTTGGAATATTCTTGGCAAAGATACTGAAGTGGTTTGCCATTTCCTCCCCAGCTCATTTTACAGATGTGTAAACTGAGGCACAGGATTAAGGGACAACTAATAAGTGTCTAGAACCAGATTTGACCTCAAGAAGATGAGTCCTCCTGATTTAGTCACCTAACTGCCCCTCAATGCTTCATAATATCATCGAATTTGATTCTCACAACAACTCAGAGTGTTATCATTCCCATTTTACTATTTATATAGATGAGGCAGACAGAAGTTAAGTGACTTGCTCAAGGCCACACAGTTAGTAAATACCCAAAGCCATATTACACTCAGGTTTCCTCACTGACCTCCCCTCTTCCCCAGTGCCCTCCCTCCCAACCTCCAGTTGTTTCTAGGTAAGGTCTTCAGCTGAGAGAGCAGGATGAAGTATTACCTCCAGAAGCTTGAAGAGAGGTGACAAAGTTTGAAAATAATTGCTATGTTGAGTTGGAAAGTGAACCAGATTAGGTGGATGTAAAGGGATAGATTTGCTGCAGTGAGGGCCTAGATCATATTAAAATTAGATGGTCCTAGACCAAAATATGATGATCTTCTGATTTTCTCCAGTTCTGAAAAGAAACGAACACAGCATATGATGGGAGTAACCCAATGACAAGGCTTGATCTTTAATAGGATAAAGGACTGAGAATATTGTCAAGTTTCACTGATTCACCAAAGGGTCAAGAAAGATGAGGAAGGAGAATGTAGACAATGCAGGTGATGAACTGGAAAAGAATTGTGAGGTCGAGGAATTATAGATCATAGTGAGGAAAAAAGAACAGGTTCAGGGGGTTTAAGGTAGAGGGAAAGATGGAATTTGAAAAGGGAATTTCAGTTTGTGACCATGGATGGGTCCAGAGTATGAGCATTTGATTGTAGCTGAGAGAAGTAGGCTAGGTCATGAAAAGTGAGCAAATTGAGGAACTAAGAAATGATGGGTTTTACAAATTTGCAGATGTTTAAATTCCCCGGGATCAGGGTTAAGAGTTGGATGGAAAGACTGTTAAGGCTGAGGAAGGAGAGAAAGTGTCCTGGGGATCAGTAGATAATGACTACTGGAATCATGACTGGGTGGTAAATGCAATGAACCTCAATGTAGAAGAATTACAGGGGTATCCTCAAGTCAGCTCCCAATTGCTTGATTTTATGAAATTATAAAATTTTTGGCATTTCAACCTCCAAAAATAACAGTTGTTTGGGGATAGATTATTGTTTTGATTGTCTAAACTTAAGAAAATGATAGAAAAAATGTTAGTAATTCAGATTAAACTTAAAAGTATGTGGTGTGAGTATATGTGTATATAAATGTATATGATATATGGAGAGGTGTGTGTGTGTGTGTGTGTGTGTGTGTGTAGAGAAAGAGAGATAGAGAGAAGGGTGCTGGTTATTAAATATTTTTAAGACATCCTCCTTACTCTGTGATGGTGGTTGAGCATCAATGGGGAGCAAGGAGAACTCTGACTCTTTCACCATATCCAGTGAATTGAGGGGTCTTAGTGAAAGCACAACAACTCCTGGAAAAGGTGACCAGGGATGCTGAATCATCAGATGACAATAAAGTCTTCATGAGAGCTAGAGGATGGAGCGTGTGGGAAAGAAAAAGGTTTAAAATGAAAGCAAGCTTATTAACCATGGAACAGACATTCCAGAGAATACAGTCTAAGGGGTAAGTAGATGTAGAGTAGGATATTTGGAGAATAGACTTGAGGGGGAAGGAATAAGGAACAAAAATTGAGGGATAAAATGTGGGCCTTATCTAGCTGGAAGTTCTACATTACCAGGATGGGGAAAGTATAACGGGACAGGAGTTTGCTAATCAATGAGGGGGGTGGCTGGTACAGTGGATAGAGAACCAAACCTGGAATCAGAAAGACCTGAGTTCAAATCTGGAAAGTTATTTAACCCTGTTTACCTCCTTGCCTCATGTATAAATTGAGCTGGAGAAGGAAATGGCAAACCCTCCAGTATCTCAGTCAAGAAAATCCCAAATAGAGTTTTAGATGGTAGGATACAATTGAAATGACTGAACAACAACCATCATTGAGAAATGAATCCAGGCAGAGTAATGGAAGCTGAAGAGAGGGCCAGGAAGGCAGATGATTAGATTTTTCAGGGACCCTCCTTTAAGGTCCATCAATGTATCAGAGACTCCATTCTACTCTACAATAACTCTAGTTGCCATTTCTTTAACTTTCCATACCAAATTATCCTTCCTTAACCACCACTCCTCTCCATGTATTATCTCCCACCTTTAATATGTAAGGTTCTTGAGATAAGGGACTATTTTTAATTTTGTTTTTATAAATTCCTTATCAGTTATTTCCAGGTGTGCCATGTTTAAGTCAATTCCCAGAATACTACAGGTAATCATTCATTATTTTAAAAATATAACACAGGACCCCACCAGCCTCCATTGAAGGTCAGATATATTACATTTCTATCCTTAATGGAATTGGATGTTGTCTAAGCTCTCTGCAAATGATTTCAACCTCCATTAACATTTTTCTTTTAATTGTAGAACATGTTGACTTCCACTCACAGTATGGATTAACATTCATGAGGAAATATTTGCTCAAAGGTATATAATCACAATTGTTCAACCTTATTCCTGCAACATAATCCCTACTCCCTTGCATCACCTGTCTCTGGGGAGAGGAAGAGGTAGCTTAGCTAAGTTCTTATAGAACACACTCTCAGTTCCAAGTCCAAAATTTCTCTCTGGCTCAAGTCCCAGGAAACCTGACTATCTGATTGCATCATCCCACTTAGATCTTGACTCAAAGATCACTATGGTTCCAATTTTCCATCCAATAGGATTAACCACAGGCAACAGAAAATTGAGAAGGACAAACAAAACAAAACCAAAACAAATATATTTCTCAAACCTGGGTAAAAGAGACAGGGAGGAAAAAGAAGTATTTTCCTTCTCATCATTCAATTCATTGAGCCCCTCCAGTGGGTGAACTGTGATCTTCCCTCTTTGACATAGAAAAAGAACAGCAAAAAAGAGTGGCTAAAAAAGCAACGATTTTAGCCTTGTCAATTTTAAATTCTAAAGCAGCCAATCACAGGAGGCTATACTTGCCCATTTGACAGGGACATAATGACCTCCATTTTAAACAATCTGAACATGTTCCAATGGGTGTCCTCTTTTTAGGCAAACTAGGTTTGCTCAGTCAGTATGTTTTATATAGCTAGCCTATTAAAGAGTTCTCAAGGTATGTTCTGGAGACTGCTGCTGTGACCCCCAATTCTCTTTCAGGAAAATCATGTTGACTTTGCAAAGTCAAAACTATATAATACTAAAAATTTTTTGCTCTTTAAAGGACTAGACCTATTAAAATACTCAATGCTTTTCTAATTATATCTGTTGCAAAATATCCTGAATACTCACCCCTTTCTCTTTTCTGACATTGCTGCTGCTTTGGTACAGGCTCCCATCATTTCACACCTGGACTACAAGAGTTTGCTGGTGGGTGTGTCTACCTCAAGTCTTTCTCCACTCCAATTCATCCTTCATTCAGTCACTAAAATGATTCCATTCATGTCAGTTTCTTACTCAATAAACTCCATCAGCTCCTTGATGCCTCCAGATTCAAATACAAAATCCTCTGGCATCCAAAGCCTTCAAATCTAGCCCCCTCTGACTACATACCCTTTGATCAAATAACATTGGCCTCCCTGGTTGTTCCATGAACAAGACATTGCATTTCCAAGTTTCAGATATTTTCTCTGATTCAGAATACTGTCCCTTCCCATCTCCACCTAGTGTCTTTCCTGGATTCTTTTAAATATGAACTAAAAATTTCATTTTTTTATAGAAAACCTTTCCCAATCCTTCCTAGAGGCTTTCTTCTCATTTATTTCCTATTTGTCCTATGTATAACTTGTTTGTACTTATTTACTTGTTATCTCCCCAATTAGATTGTGAGGGCAAAAACTTTCTTTTGCATCTTTCTATAACCATAGGGCTTAACAAAGTGCCAGGTACATAGTAGTAACTTAATAATTGTTTATTGATTACCTGCTTATTTATTGACATACTTCAACTGAAGTAACTTTTTGTCACAATAGATTGAATGTAGAAACAGATAATAAAATCAAGTTATTTTTCTAAGTCAGAAATTAAAGACATTTGAAAAATTTGACCCTTCTCATTTAATTGTTTTAGAAAATATTGTTATTTTTCTCAAAAATATTATTTATTTTAATATTTAATGGGTTTATTATTTTTAGATGAATCAATAAATACTTCAAAATTTTATCAATTTCAAATAATATAGTAAATAACAATAGATATAAACCTCATAAACAACATGTCTTTGGGGTTCCCAATAAATTTTAAGACTATAAAGTCCTGAGACCAAAAAGTTGAGAACCATTAATGCTCTAGGCATTCCTGAGCTAAAACAAAAACATGGAAATATGACTGGTAGAATAAGGGGTAAGAGTGATCTAGGAATTGACAAGAGTCCTACCTGACTCAAATTCCTTTTAAGGTTATAATAGCATAATCTAATTGAACACTTTTAGATAAATAAATTGACTGGCCAATGGTTATAGGGACTGAAGAGAAAAAAATCATGAGATGAACAGTAAAAACAGAAATTTAAACAGTAAAGAAGACAAAGGAAAATTTGGGAGAATTTTTCCCCTCTTCCTTCTGTATCTCAAATCTCTTGGCACTCCTCACTCTAAAGTACTCAGACATTTAAAAATATCAATAATTTAAATATAGTCCTTCATTCTTTCCATTGTCTATAACAAGTGAATGGGTTACACCTTTTGCTTATTTTTCCCATCCCTTTAGTCAGATAATTCTAATAAGTCATATTGCTATACAAGATCATTAATAATTTAATTATTTCCAAGTGTTTCTTTATGCTGAGTAATAATTACTCACTTCAACATCCTGCCTTCTGACACCTCAAAAAGTAACTTTCTAGCCATGGAATGGCAAGTAGGAATGTGAGAGAAAGGTGGGATGTTTACTGGGAAAAAAGCAATAATTCCACCCCAGAGCTATTATTTGGTGACTCATTTCACATACAAATGTAATGTATTTCCTGGGTATTTATATTTGGTACATTCAAATTAGACTATAAGCTCCATAAGAGCAAGGAATGTGTCTTCTAATTCTTTGGTAGCCCTCTCAAAGGCTCCTAATGAAGTGCTAAATTCATGATGATCTGGAGTGAGGTTGTTCTGGAACAAAGACTGGGAATCTTTTTTCTTAGGGTGGGGAAAGGAATAAAATTTTACATTATCTAATGTAAGGAATCAATTATTTTTTATGTAGATAATTCCAAAATCTATATCTAGACCGTACTCATCTCTGAATTCTAGCCCTGTATCACCAATTGCCTGATGGTCACAAGATGCATTTCAAAGTCAATGTTTCTACAATGGAACTCATCATTTTCCTTCCCTTAGCCCCCATCTAGTCCTCCTACAGTTTTTTCTATTTCTGTTAATGACACCACTATCCTTCTATCCAGATTATCTTTTAATAGCTTTTTCTAATTACACATAAAGACAATTTTTAACATTTATCCTTTTTTTTTTGAGTTCCAAATTTTCTCCCTCTCTCCTTCACCTCTCCTCTCTGTAAGATGGCAAGCAATTTGACATAGGTTATATATGTCATCCATATTTTCAACCTGGAAGCTAACCTTGATTCTTTCCTCTCCCCATATTCAATCACCTATCAAGTTTTGTTGACTCTAACTCCATATCTAGTTTCTGTCCTCTTGTCTCCACTCACATAGCCACCCTCGAAGTTCAGACCCTAATCTCTCTCTAGCCTAGACAATTGTAATAGCCTTCTCATTGACTGTCCTGCATAATCTACCCCCTTCTCCAAACCGTCTTCTTCATAACTGCCAAACTGAAATTCCATTGCAAAATGGGAAGTGGACAAGAGATATGATATAGAGTTTTATTTATTTTATGTAGATAATTTTTGTAAGTCTACCAGGAACTGCAGGTGAATGAATTTGATGCAAAGAAGAGAGCTGATTGGTTTACATTTGAGAAATTCAGCAGTGGTTTTAATGATCCCAAGGTATTCCCAGTACAAAGAACCATTTGTTCTGTACACAAACCCTAGCAATGTTTTATGGTTGTGTATTTTGGAACACTGCAGTTTCAAAGGAATTAAAGTTATGAGTAAGTTAAAGAATAATGAAGACAGAGTCATGACTAAGAATGCAACATGACTCATACCTTCATATGGGAGGCAAATATGGGACACTGTTCTTATTGAGTGAAGACAGATTCTGGGACATTAGTATAAGGCTGATAATGAGAATGTTGTGAGGGTATGGGTTGGGGAGGTATCTAGCTTCCTATTTTAACCAGTCATTTTTGCAAACAAAGCACCATTCTGATAAAGGCTGCAAGTCTTGAGTATCTTCTAAATTCTACCTTCTCCCCACTTAAAGCTTTGGAGTGATACATGGAGAATTCAAGTAAGTTGCAGCATATTTATAATTATGAACTATGTTTAAGAAGTAGCATAAAGAAAATCACTGAGGATGGATTTATATACATGAATCAGAAAATAGATGAACTGATCATGTCTTACAAGTTTTAGAGATCAAATAAACACCTTGAGATCTCTGATGATAACTTTAAGGATGAAAAAGACAGGATTCCAGCTTGTTCAATGAATTGTCTGTAGGGGTTCTAGAGAAGAATATGATGAGAATAGCACAAGATAAGAAAGCATGATAGTTTCATTCTATTCTGATAGAAGGAGTGTTTACTTTGATGAAATCGCAGAATGACAGAAGGATGGTATCTGAGGCATAGAAATAGTATAAAATTAACATGAGCATTCACAAGTTCAAAAGATCTATATAATATCAATATTTAACTTTTTCCTCGTGTTTAAAATTGAGAGGCAGCATAATATATGTGTATAGGTATATACAGTATATACTTATGCCAATAAATTGATAGATCAATAGATATATAGATAAGTAGACAGATGTGATAGAACTGACCTTGGGATTAGAAAAATCTGAATTTAAGTTTTACTTCTACTGGCTACATAACATCTAAGCACAAAGTTATAAAAAAAGAATACCTGTATAGGTAGAGATCTGGAAATTCCCTACATATCATAGTTCCCTACAAATCATAATTCCAGTCCTAGCCTTTAAATTGAAAATCTTAGTCACCAGGATTTAAACCTTTAAAAAATTTGCTATAAATTTCTACCAGGAATTGAAATTAAATTTTCTTGCCTGTAATTTGAAATGTTTCCCTTCCCATTTCTGAAGATCTGAATATCATTTGCCTCTCCCTAGTCCCAAGACATTTCTGCCACTGGGGAGGATTCTTCAGCAATCACATACTCCAGTTCAACAATCACATCTGAGGGACGGCTAGGTGGTGTAGTGGATAAAGCACTGGCCCTAGAGTCAGGAGTACCTGGGTTCAAATCCAATCTTAGACACTTAATAATTACTTAGGTGTGTGGCCTTGGGCAAGCCACTTAACCCCGTTTGCCTTGAAAAGAACCTAAAAAAAATCATATCTGCAAGTTCTTTCAGAGCTCAGAGAGGTAATTAATCTAGACCAAGTGAAGAATTAAATTAGGGTATCTCCTTACTTATTTGGATTTCTTTTGTCTTTTCCATCCTGGTAGAGAAGACTCATTGAAGTTAAAATTAAAAAAAAAAAAGAAAAGAAAAAAGAAATAAGCAGTTCATCAATTTTTCTTGCCATCCCTATAAGTCAAGGATTCTATCATTTCCTAATTCTTCTTGTCTCCCACATAATCCAAAAAAAAGCTATTTTGCTATCCTAGAGTTTATTATAATCCTCATTATACTGGCCTTAAACATTCCTGACACTAGTCTTTCTGGATTTATTGGCTCATGTGATTGGTAACTTTGCCAAAGAGCATCCTATGTTCACAAGCATTGCCTTCCCAAGACCTTAACAGCCTTTCCCACTTTAGTTCCAACATAAAAATACTCATTCCTAAGGAGAGGAGAATTCCTATTGCTATATATATATATATATATATATATATATATATATATATATATATATATATATATATATATATCTTTACAATAATAGAACAGATGTTTTGGAAGGACAATGGAAAGGCATGGATAGGGACATCAAGTCGGATAAGGCTGACACCAGGAAAAAAAACAGTAGTGGCCAGAGGATTATAGATAGAGAAGTGAAGACTTTGCATTCTCTCCATCCAGGGCTATCTCCAGTTGTCCTGATTCATATCTGGTCACTGGACTCAGTTCCAGAGGAGAAAGTGAAACTGGTGATTTAGCACAACCCCCGCCCCCCCTTAATTCAAATCTAATTCACCTGTATGTCATGGCATCATCTCCTTTTAAGGTCTACTAGATGGGTCACAGTGCTCAATACTCTTTGGATTCAGGCTCTACTACAGTTGAAACCCTATCCATGTGAATCTAGAAGCCTCTCCTGGGAGAGGGGAACTCACCAGGCTGCAATTTGACTTTTATATGTGTACATGTTGTTTCCCTCAATCAAATTTCAGCTTCTGGAGGCCAGGAGCTATTTCATTTTGTTTTGGTGTCCCTAGCACCTAACATAATGTCTGTTCCAAAATAGGGACTTGGCAAATGCCTGTCGAATTAAATTGACTTGTACCTCTTAAGTTCCAAAGTAAAGCTATTCTACACAGAATTAAAGGGAAAAACAACTTTTAAGTTTGAAGGGGAAAGGAGGCAAGGTGTTTTCCAGAGTAGAAGCATTGTTTATAAACATCTGGAGAACTGATTAACATTGCCAAGGGTAGTAATAGCTTATTCTGTGCCCACACCCAAAGTCCCCACTTAAGTATGATAAGAATTATAATTCTTATATATTCTTATAATTCTGACATTTCATATTTACTGAAGAATCTGCTGAGCTTCCCTCTACTGGCCTTCCTACTCTTCTCTTTTCCATCTCCTATTCTATGTTTCTTTAGATTTTGGCCTCCCTTTATCTCAATCTTATTCTCCCTTTTTAGTCTTATTCTTTTCTTTTTAGGGCCAACTCCCTGTCAGCAATCATAAGGACAATAAGAAATATCAGAATACATATTTTTTTGAGATTGATAATTAGAAATTAGCGATGTTATTGGAAACAAAAGATAGTACAGATACAGAAATGGGCTGACCTTGAGAATGGACCCAGAATCTCATAATAAAGGCAATCAGGACCAAGTAAGTCATCTTAAATAGAGACATGCCCAACTGTCTATGGCCAGATCAAGTCAACAAATTATAATAAGGTATGCAAGATAGAATCAAATAACTTATTGAGGGTAAAAAAATGGTTAGAGACTAGTCAGATTGATCAAAATCTTGAACATAGAAATATTGTTGGGCAAAGTTAGAAATCCAAGGATCAGAAGGAGCTAAAAGTATAGAAAAAAATGAAGTGTAAAGCCAGATTCACAGTGCCTATTACAAGGATTTTCCTATGGTAGGCCTATCTGTGGAATAATAATTTTTGTTATTTTTGACATTGATGTTTCTTTTGATCACAACAAAATGTGACAAGTCCTCAAAGAGATGAGAATATCAGATCATCTTCCTTGTCTCCTTTTTGATCTAAGGATCAAAAAGAAACAGAACTAATCATGGATGGCTTAAACATGATTGCCTTAAGACTGGGAAAGGAGTACAACAAGGCTATTTTGTCACTTTATTTAACTTATATGTAGAGTACATCATATGAAATTCCAGGCTGAATGAATCAAAACCCAGAATTAAGGTTGCCCAGAGAAATAACAATCTCAGATATGCAGATGATACCGCTCTGATGGCAGAAAGTGAGGAAGAATTCAGAAGCCTTAGATGAATCATCTCAGAAGATAAGAGTCATGGAGGAGAATGTAAAAGATGATTTGAAGCTTAACATTAAAAAAGTAAATAAATAAAAACTAGGATCATGACAACTGATTCCTGGCAAATAGAGGGAGAAGAAATGAAAGCAGCATCAGATTTTATATTCTTGAGCTCAAAGATCAATGCAGACAGCAACTGCCACCATGAAATGAAAATACTATCTTTTTGTATGGAAGGCTGAGTCAGATTTGGATAGCACATGAAAAAGCAGAGATGTCATCTTGCTGACAAAGGTCCATATAGTCAAAGCTATGGTTTTTCCAGCAGTAATGATTGGTTGTGAGAATTGGACTATAAGAAAATTTAAGCACCACAGAATAGATGCTTTTGAATTCTGGTGCAGTTGAAGGTTCTTGAGATAACAATGGGATGAAATCAGTCAATACCTAAAAAAAATTAAGATTATTTATTGGAAGGACAGATACTGAAGCTGAAGCTAAAATACTTTAGCTATATAATAAAAAGCCAGAACTTATTGGAAAAGACCCTGATGTCAGAAAAGATTAAAGGCAAAAGGAGAAGGGAGTGACAGAGGATGAGATGGACATATAGTACCATGGAAGCAATGAATATGAGCTCAGACAGACTCTGGGAGATGATGGAGGATAGAAGAGTGCTATGGTCCATGGAAAAACAAAGGGTCAGACCCGACTGAACAACACATCCCTTTTGATTCTTTTGAGATCTATATGTGTGTCGACATAAATGTGTGAACTTCAACATACCTCAACTAATTTAATAAGGGATTACAAAATTTCTGAACCCAAGGAAGAATGTAACCTGCCTTTTGGCCCCATAGAGGCATTGACATAGGAGACTTGAAGTGAGGGAGTTTCCTGCCAGCAAGAAGTGGTCTTCCTCAAGTTCCTAGAGTCAAGTCCCTGACTTCTTAGGCCAGAATGGGTGGCTACACAAGGGGAAGCCACTGAAGCCATCTTGCTAAACTATAAAGAGTAGTTATTTAACTTAAATGCTTTATGGAGGATCAGGAACCAAGATGGAGGTTGCGTATGAGCCGAGGGTAGCGTGCGGGCAACCATGTAAAATGGTAGGTCCAGGCTGGCGAGACAAATAAAACCTCAGCCATGGTACTTTCCTTCCCCTTTTCATTCACAAAGGATATTGGGGGGCAGGGAGGGAGTAAGAGAAGGGGGAGGAACCTATTTCCCATTGAATTACTGACCATTCACTTCCTGTTTCCATTGTTCCCTTTCCTTGAGCTGCAGTCAGTAGCTTATGTATTTTTGTCTATGTTTTCCCAAAAATGTCAATTTTGATTTATAAGTCATTTTCGCTATGATAAATTTGTTTGGTCAACAAACTCAAACTATTTGCTAAATCATAAAAGAAAGAAAGAAAGAAAGGGGTAGGAAATACTATTTTTGTTTAGTGAAATGTGGAGGAGGAAGAAGGGAGAAAGAGGAAGGGGGAGAGAGAGAGAGAGAGAGAATGAAAGTGAGGAGAGAGAGAATGAAAGAGAGAAGAGAGAATGAAAGTTAGGAGAGAGAATGAGAGAAGCAAGAGAATGAAAGTGAGGAGAGAATGAAAGAAGAGAAAGAGGGGAGAGAAGAGAGGAGAGCAAATGAAAGAGAGAAGAAAGAGAAAAGAATGAAAGAGAGAAGACAGAGAATGAAAGAGAGGAGAGAGAAGACAGAATGAAAGAAAGAAGAGAGAAAAAAGAGACTGAAAGTGAGGAGAGAACGAAAAAGACAAGAGGGAATGAAAGAGAGAGAGAGAGAGAGAGCGAGAGAGAGAGAGAGCGAGAGAGAGAGAGAGAGAGAGAAATTATACCACACACTAGTAGTGTTCCATAGACTAATAAAAGTAGAAATCACAAATTCAGAAAATCTATGGATTGGGAAAGAATAGCTGATTTCAGTCTGAGAGTCTTTGTGTAACTAGTTCTCTTCTTATACTTGGGTGCACCTACCTTCACCCCCATTTAAAGTCAAAATCTCTAGTTTCAAGGAGGAAAGCAGATTATATTCAACCTGTACCCTCAGTTGGAGTAGATGTGTCAACTTTACTGGCCTGTTAGTTCCTAGATTATTTCCACACACAAGCTCCATCTTGTGGTGAGATACATTCTCCCTCAAGTCTTTAACCTCTCCTTAGTTACAGGTTCTTTACATAATGAAATTAAACATGCCCAAGTTTCCTCCATCCTAAAAACCTTCACAAGACACCACTATTTCCTCAAGAAATTTCCCTCTCTTTCTTTCCTCATTTCCTTGGTCCTTGTAAGATCTGTCTATATTTGCTGCTTCTACATCCTCATCCCTCAATCCTTTGCTACCTGACTTTTGACTCCACCAATCAGCTAAAAGTGACCAGGGCTCTGAACTGATACTGAGTAAAGTGAGCACATTGTCCATAGCTACAGCAACATTTTATGATGATTAACTATGATATACTTAGCTCTTCTCAACAATACTGTGACCAATAATAGTTCCAAAGGACTTGTGATGAAAAATACCAACCACATCCAAAGAAAGAACTGAAAACAGATCAAACATACTATTTTACCTTTTAAATTTTTTGGTTTTTTTCTTACTCATGTTTTTCCCCCTTTGTTATAATTCTTCTTTCACAATATGATTAATATAGAAATAAGTATAACATGATTATATGTGCATAATCTATGTCAAGTCACTTACAGTCTTGGGGAGGGGGAGGGAAGGATAGGAGGGAGAAAAATAAGGAACAAAAATGAATGTTGAAAATTGTCTTTGCATATAATTGGAAAAAATAAAATAAAATAAATAAGTGATTAATGCTCTCTTCTCTCAGTTTTAATCTCGCTCAAGCTATTTGCTTTATTTGCATCAATTTCCATCTCCTTCTGGATACTCTTTTCTCTCTGGGTTTTCATTGTACTACTCTCTCCTGGTTCTCTATGCACTCTCACTTCTTTGCTGATCCATATTCCACACCATGATCCTCATCTGTAAACCCCCAAGGGTCTTTCCTAAACCCTCTTTTCTATTCTCTCTACATTTCTCTCATTTGGTAATCTCATAAGCTTTCATGGGTTTAAATATCATCTCTAAGTTGGTCAGTTGGTTGTTTTGTCTTTTGTTTTTCAAGAGGACCAAAATCATATTACCATGTTGCAATATGTCCAACTCTGACTGAAGCCTCTACCACAGGTCAGGAACTAATAATAGTCCACATGAACATTTGGAGTGGCGATGTCTCTAGGTCCTCACATCTCATGTTTCTTTTGAGTAACTGTAATTCTGCTTCTCTCATAGAACATAATGTCTTCTTTGATGCAGATGCCATGCTGGGTGGTCCTTTGTCAGTGACTCCTATGTCATTCAATCCTTTTCAAAGTTCTTGAGATTTTCTTGTATCTTTTCTTCTGACCTACATGTGAGCCCTTGTCTCACATAAGTTCTTCATAAAAATGGTGTTTTGGCAAACATATGTTTGGCATTTGAATAATATGGCCAGCCCATCTGAGTTGTGCTCACTGCAGCAGAATTGGAATGTTTGGCAGTTTAACTCAAGGGAAGGACCTCAGTGTTGGTACTTTTTCTTGCCAGTTGATCTTCAGAATCTTCCTAAAACAATTAAAATAGAAACAATGCAATTGCCTGGCATGGTAATGATAGACTGCTAGGGTTTCACTCATACTCAAGTTTCAGGTATACAGCAATGAGGTCAACAAGAGCTTTCTAGAACTTTAGTTTGGTAGGCAGTCTTCTCTCACACATTTTCCTTAGGATTCTCCTAAACACAAGTTTGTTCTAGCAATATATGGTTTGGTTTGGTTTGGTCTTTCTTTAGGATTTTGCAAGGCAAATGGGGTTAAGTGGCTTGCCCAAGGCCACACATTTAGGTAATTATTAAGTGTCTAGGTCGGATTTGAACTCAGGTACTCCTGATTCCAGGGCCAGTGCTCTATCCACTGCAACACCTAGCTGCCCATAGCAATATATGTTTCAACTTCATCATCTATATATATATATATTTCTGGAAAGTAAACTGCCAAGTTAGGTAAATTTAGCCACAGTATTCAAAATTTCTACATTTGTTTTAACCATTGATTAATAGATTTGTATGTCCATCTTTAGGCTTGAGTTCCAGTTTTGCAACACTAATTGCACTTTGAACCTAAAAGCTGGATGTTCCAGAGATACTTCAAACTCCACATGTCCAAATCTAACCATTTTTTTCATTCATATTCTCTCCTCTTCTAACCTTCCCTGTTTAAAAAGGCACTACTATTCTTCTAGTTTCACAGGTAAATAATTTTGATGTTATACTTGGCTCCTCACTCTCCCTCACCTCACATATCTAGTCAGTTCCTATAACTTGCCATTTCTACCTCTCCATTAGAATAATATACATTTGACATATACAATCATCTGAATTTTTTCCCCACTCCAGCTTTGTACTCTATTCACTCTAGCTGCCCACTTACCCCCTTAAGTGAATGAGACGCTAAAGATCTAATCCTATACAGGAGCACATGACTTTTATGCCTGTTTAATGGCCACAGAAATGAATTTACTTAAGAGATATTTATTTTATTTCAATTATAATGAATGGCATGGAATGGAGTGTATAAATGGACTAAGCAATTAATTCTAGATTGTATCAAATGAGTTGTCTATTGTAAAACATGTTTAGCTATTAACCATGTTCAAATGGACTCGATATTACAGCTGCATAGTCTACTGTTCTTAAATCTTCTCTAAATATGAGGACAAATTTATAGTAACTCATTTAATTTGCTTGCATTTCAGAACATGTTCTAGATTCAAGTTTTTCCCAAGAACTAACTTCATACACGAATATATAAATACTAACTTACTTCTTTAAGATGCAGAAAGGCGTATAACTTCAGACTGAAAAGCATAAATTTTATAAGATTGCATTTTACTGTGGGAACTAAAATGTGTTCCAATGAACTGTGTCTCCTAGATAAAAAGATTTAACATTGTGCTCATATCTTTCTTCTACTGATCACCTGCCATGATTATTGAAATTTATTATAAAAGGAAAAAAGGAACATAGTTTCAATACAAGGAAAATTCTTCCCTAGTTTGATGTAAATTCCAGGCAAGAGATATATAGGTAGCCAATTGTATTAACAAAATGTCACAGCCAGGCTCAGAATTAGCCAGGTGGGAAATTTTTTCCTTCAAGAGAAAATATCACACTGGGGAAATCAGTCAGGAGAATCCTTCCTCAGTTCAACATCCACTTTCCTGACTTTTCCCTAAGACAGAACTCCAAGAGTAGTTTTCAGATGTCACTTCCATAAGACAACTGGAATTATGAATCATTGGCTTAATGGCATTTCCTGATATTATACCTGGAATCAACTCAGATCACCAATTACAGTCCCACAAGATTCAATCTTAATCAGTAAGGTTCATTAATCATTTTTAGGAATGGATTTAGTTATTATTATTCACATGTGGTTGAGAAGAAGTATTATAGATTGAATTCTTAATTAGATACTTAAGATTATAGTCTGTTAAGGTTAGATTGATTCCAGATATAATTTAAATATATAATCATTTAGGAATAACTTCAAAAATTTCATAATCACATATCCTCTCACAAACTTTGTAAAAGGGTATTAGTAATATTTTTCTCAATAACCATAATTTGAAGTTTCCTAGCCTCTGCAATATCAGAATCATTCCTGGCAAAGTTGTTTGTCCTTCACAATGACCTCACTGGTGATGTCTTAATTTACATGAGAATTGGATTTAATCTTTGCAACTGATTCTGACAAAGGACTCATTTCTAAAATATACAGAGAACTGAGTCATATTTTAAAAAAAAGTCATTCCCCAATTGACAAATGGTCAAAGGATATGCAAAGGCAATTTACGGATGAGAAGATCAAAGCAATCCATAGTCATATAAAAATTGCTCTAAATCACTAATTATTAGAGAAATGCAAATCAAAGCTTCTCTGAGGTACCACCTCACATCTCTCAGACTGGCCAATATGACCAGAAAGGATAATGATCATTGTTGGTAGGGTTGTGGGGAAATCTGGGACACCATTACATTGTTGGTGGAGCTGTAAACTCATCCAACCTTTCTGGAGAGAAATTTGGAACTATGCCCAAAGGGCAACCAAAATGAGCATACCCTTTGATCCAGCAATACCACTGCTGAGTCTATATTCTGAAGAGATGATGAAAAAGGGTAAAAACATTACTTGTACAAAAATATTCATAGCAGCCCTGTTTGTGGTGGCAAAGGATAGGAAATCAAGTAAATGTCCTTCAACTGGGGAATGGCTTAGCAAACTGTGGTGTATGTATGTATGTCATGGAACACTATTGTTGTATTAGAAACCAGGAGGGACGGGAATTCAGGGAAGCCTGGAGGGATTTGCACGAACTGATGCTGAGTGAGATGAGCAGAACCAGAAAAACACTGTACACCCTATCAGCAACATGGGGGTGATAGTCAACCTTGATGGACTTGCTTGTTCCATCAGTGCAACAACCAGGGACAATTTGGGGCTGTCTGCAATGGAGAATACCATCTGTATCCAGACAAAGAATTGTGGAGTTTGAACAGATTTCAAGGACTATTCCCTTTAATTCAGGGGAAAAAAACAGGTATCTTATTGTCTGATCTTGTTATCTCTTATACTTTTTGTTTCTTCCTTAAGGATGTGATTTCTCTCTCATCACAGATTGCTTTCTGTTGGGGGGGGGGTGGGGGGGAGGGAAGTAAGATTGGGAGAAAAATTGTAAAACTCAAAACTCAAATAAAATCTTTAAAAATTAAAAAAAAAGAATTGGATTTAAGTGAGGCAGAGTTGCACAAAGTCATCAACTTTACTATCTTCCAGTGTCCTCATGGTCCAGTGGCAAGACAAATGTCAAGAAGACTGATGATGATCTAGTTTGCAGTGGATGAGTTGCCATCTTTGATGTCAGACCATGCTCTAAGCACTCCACAATGCCTGCTTCAGCTGCCTTCATCATGACCATTGGAACAAATTATTCTCATCTGCTCATTCTTCTGGGAAAATTATTCACATGCTTGGGAAAATCATTCTTCTAATGCACCAATGGGTTTGAAGCTTGTCAACCTGGTTTAGCTCATCTGCTGAGATAGTTTTATTACAGTTTCCTGGAGACACAGGTCAAAGATAGGTGAAGGTGGACACCAAAGGTGGATACCCTGAAAAGGGCTCAGGGGTGGTAGTGCCTGGTTTGTAGTACCTGGTTTGGTTAATTAAAAAAATTCATTTTAATCAAACTCTCTTTATTTGATCTCTTTGTAGACCAAGTCACTGGTTCAGCCCACTTTATTAATGAGCAGTAACCTTGGTGACTGGGAGTGATCAACATTACTTGATTATAACTGCCGATGAGCTTAGACTGAAAAACAGTAACATCTGACCAAATAGGGAAAAGGATGGATTTCAATTAATATTATACAGCAAAATATTAATTTTCCTGAATAGTGAGACCTGTTCTTTAAGATGAAGAGGGGTCTTAGAGACTATTTAATCCTTTCCATATTTAAGTCCCAAATTCCCAAATCTGGATTTTTTCCTCTCTTTAGCATTCCAATGGCCATCAGCCATGTCAATCCTGGAGCATTCAACATGGCTCACCAGGTTCCTTCCCAGACCCTGCATAGGATGGACTGTCAATTCATCTGCATAGGACTTACCAAAGCAACACCCCACTCCTGTCTCCATTCCCCCTTCCCCCTCCCACCTTTGGGTTGTCTTTTTTAGAATATAAATTCCTTGAGGCAGTAGTTTTCTTTCTGCTTGGATTTGTATTTTCTCATGTCTAAGTTTAATGTGTTTAATTTTACATTTCTGATCAAAAAAATTGGTTTCTCAGTCTCAAATTGGAGTTTGTAAGTTTGAATGTTAGCCTCTGCCCTCCTCAAGATATATCCTTCTGAAGTTTTAACCTGAAGACAGGTTCCGTCTGTGTGAAAACAGCCTGGTCCCCCTCTAATTGCATCTGCAAGTTTGTTTTTCACAGGGTAAAGATCATTTTGAGAAGGCAGAGAACTGGTCTGCTTATCTCTATAAGAAATTGAATGAGTTTTTATGCTTCTGACATTTTGGAAAAGGAGAGATCCCGATGTTTTATATGTCTATATCATATCTGATGGCAACATAAAATATCAAGTCAAAGTAGGAGACAGAAATCCTGTTGCTAATTGGATCTTTGTCAATTCTGACATAGAAGAGACCTTATGAATGGGTTACAGAATCATAAAGTAATCAATGACACCTTGATAAACTCATGTGTAACCTGATTGGATCACTGCTAAAATTTTATGATCCTTTGTGAGGTTTCTATAAATACTGTTTCTTCATTAAGCACTTGGTTGATATATTAATGATATCTTCCATCTATGGGTTCCTAGGTAAGATCTTGGAGAATAAAACCTCATGGATTAACTAACTTTTTGTTATTTCATTTGTAGCCTAAAACAATTAAGGTTAACACTCAAAAAACGATCTGACTGAACATCTGAGATTCCCCCAGGGAGAGTCTCAGGAAAAACTCTCAAACTTCAAGGGAAGCTCTATCAACCTAACACCCGTGTTTAACAAACCTCTGGAGGCAGACATAGATACAAAAAAAGGTGAGTACCCCAGCAAAATCTCTACAATGTGAACACCTCTGCAATCACCTATGTCATACAAAGCAAGTACTTAAACATTTGTGGACTAACACAACACATGAGTTCTTTTCAATAATTAAAAAAAATAACCAATGTTTACATATCCATTTTAGAGAGGAAACCAAAGCCTGGAGAGGCTGTCAACTTGGTCTGGGTGCTGTAGCTGTTGTGTCTTTTAAGAATTCAAATTTTTATTTTATTTTAATAATATTAAGGAAATATTGTGGAGGATCATCAATGAAGGTCTGTCTCTTTGGGGAAAGGGGGAAGTAAAACATAGTGGGAGGATTTTAGCCACAGGGAAGCCCAGGTCCTGGCGGTTACACAGCAGCAGAGGTTCCAGATACTAGATAGCAAGCCATCAGGGTGGGTCCCCCAAACAAAGTCTGAACCCTGGGAACACTGGGACAAAAGTCATAGGCAACACCTGGGCTCCATAGGTAACATCTTGTTCAGTGATAAATCATGGATCAGACCCCAGTCCCAGAACAAAAAGCTGGGGTCTATACTCCCTAATACTCTAGAAGCAGAGCTCAAACAATCAAAATGAGCAAAACTAAAAGAGTGTTAACCATGGAAGGCTGCTATGCAGATAGAGATGATAAAAATGCCATCTCAGAAGAAAGCAGTGAAAAATTACCTAGAGAGGAAGTCTCAAAGGAGTCTATGTATTGAACTCAAATCCAAAACCTCAAAAAAGAACTTAAAAAAGAATTTAAAAACTAAAGAAGAGAAGGAGAAAAATGGAAAAAACAAATGAGAGCCATGCAGGAAAATTATGAAAAGCTGACCAAAGAAATAAGCTCCTTCCTTTCAAAGTAAAAATTACCAACTGGAAAAAGGATGTAACTCTTCAAACAATAAAATTGACCAACTAGAAAATGAATGCAATTCAGCTAAAAGTAAAATCAAATAACTAGAAAAGGAAACACAAAAGCTAACTGAAGAAATTAGAACTGGACAAATAGAAACTAACAAATCTATAACTCATCAACCCAAATAAAGTCAAAAGACTGAAAAAAAATTGAAAAAATTACCTTTTAGGAAAAACAAACAACTTGGGAAATAGATTCAAGAGAGATAATTTACAAGTTATTGGTCTACAAGAAAACCTGGATAAAATAATAAAGAACCCAGATAATATCTTGCAGGAAATTATCAGGGAAAACTGTCCAAATTAACCTTGGAAGCAGAACACCTCCAGAAAGAGTCCCCAGGATAAAAACTCCAAGGGCTATCTTACTATATATATATTTATTTATTTTTTATTTTTTATTTTTATTTTTTTTTTTTGCAAGGCAAATGGGGTTAAGTGGCTTGCCCAAGGCCATACAGCTAGGTCATTATTGTCTGAGACTAGATTTGAACCCAGGTACTCCTGACTCCAGGGCTGGTGCTTTATCCACTGCGCCACCTAGCCACACCTCCAAGGACTATCTTAGCCAAATTCTAGAATTATTAAATAAAGGAGAAAATACTGCAAGGAACCAAAAAAGAAACAATTTAAATACAAAGGAAGCAGAATCAGAATCACATAGCTTCAACATTAAAGATTCAGAGGGCCTGAAATCTGAAATTTTGAAGGACAAAGGACTTTGGATTACAATCAAGAATTTACTATCCTGCAAAACTCAGCATGTTCTGTCAAGGAGAAAGATGGATATTCAATGAAATAAAGGACTTCCAAAATTTCCTGATAAAAAGACCAAAACCGACAGAATTCTATCCTTAAATACAAGACTCAAGGGATGAATAAAAAAGTAAACAGAAAGGAGAAAACAATAAACGTTAGTCAGGAACAATAAATTGTATATAATCCTACAAGGGAAGTCAAAGCTTGTAAACCCCTAGAATTATATTTCTCTTAGGATAGTTAAAGAAAATTGTTGAAGAGATTATACTTAGAGGACATGGATATGGTCGTTCTTGTCCTTCAATATCAAATGACATCACTATGTTTGAGACAAATTACAGCGTGACCTAATATGACTGATCAGAAGAATAGGAGCTCTGAATGTTCTATCAGAGATCAGACACAAATAGCCCAGGTGAACCCCTGGGGTGTTTACTCTAAATTTATATATGTCATTTCCTTTGAGCTACTTTAATTCTGCCTTGTTCATGGAGCTCAACCCTTTCTCTGAGGGCATCCTACACTGGGTGGTCCAGTGTCAGGATCTCCCATGCCTTATAATCAATACTAAAATTCTTAAGAGAGACCTTCAGGGTGGACATAATTAAAACAGAAGTGACTTACTAGATATTTAGAGGTTTATTGTATACCATAGGGGCAGAGGGTGGGATTGTATTTAGAAGGGTGGAACACAAAAGAGATTAAGAAGTGATTTTCATCCATACTTTAGTTAATCCATACTTTAATTAATGGGGGGTTGAGTACCAAGGTCTGGGTGCAAAAGGGACAGTGGGAGAAAATATACTTAGCAGAACTGAACTTGAAAACACCATGAAAAGATATACTTAACTTGAAACTTTGGCTACAATAAGAGTAATTATGCTTGAGGGGGTATACAAATGGTTCAGGGAATGATTTGGCTTTGCATGATGATTTGACTCGAGAATTGTGTGTCCAGCAAGTCAAAGAGCTAGGACAACTCTAGGAGACCTGCTTTGAACAATGCTATCCACATCCAGAGGAGGAAAGACAAACAAAACAAATTAAAAAAATGATAATCTGAATGAACTCTATATTCACTTTTTAAAAATTTCTCGTTTTTCCTTCCTATCCCATGATTTTCTTTCTTTTCCCTTAGTCCTAACTCCTCATACAGAAAATGACTAATATGTAAACATGACAAACACAAATGTACAAATAAAATCTTTACTAGGCTATTCATCACTGAGGGGAGGGTGGATGGAAGGTATGTAACTTATAAATATGCATGTGGATGAATGTTGAAAAATTTTCATAATATGTAATTGGAAAAAATATCAATTAGAAAAAAGTTAAGAATCCACATTTTAAAGGGGCTGTTAGGTGGCGCAATGGATAGAGCACCGGCCCTGGAGTCAGGAGGACCTGAGTTCAAATTCGACCTCAGACACTTAATGATTAGCTAGCTGTGTGACCTTGGGCAAGTCACTTAACCCCATTGCCTTGAAGAAAGGGGGAGAATTAGAATTTTAAGAATAGTAAAGATTTGCACTGAAGTCTTCCTGATTCCAAAACCAGCTTCTTTTAACCCATTCATGGAAATTTTATGTCAATGTATAAGGAAGGAATGTTTTTATTGGTACGTTTAATTTTTTTAGGTTTTTTTTTTTGCAAGGCAATGGGGTTAAATGGCTTGCCCAAGGCCACACAGCTAAGTAATCATTAAGTGTCTGAGACCTAGTTTGAACTCAGGTCCTCCTGACTTCAGGGCCGGTGCTCTATCCAATGTACCACCTAGCTGCCCTTGTAGCTTCATCTTGAGGCATCCCATGAAATAAGTGCTTTATTGACCTTCATCGTTTTTTGATTTTACAAGTTTCTTTACTTGTAATATTGTGAGAATAATGCTTACTGGTATATTTTACCAACTTTGAGTATGACTGGAATTCTTGGCTCTTTCTCTGTTCTACGACCCACTGGGTCTCTTTTGTTGGATTATCTTGTTCCACCTGTCCTTTGACTAGCCTATTCTGTCCCCAAGGAAGTTTATAACTTTAAATTTCCTCCTGGATAGCTTCTGCAAGTTACTTTCTTTTTTTTGTCCTGAGTCCTCTTTAACTTATTCTATGTATCAACTCCCAGAGACTCAATTATTCAAATTCTCAGATCTACAGATGTAATTCTAGCTTTTTTTTTTTTATTGGATTTCATTCCCCCAGCAGCAACTCCCTATTGGATATTTGAGACTTGATAACCTACAGACATCTCAAACTTCCATCCAAAACATTATCTTTTGTCCTCCCCCCCTTCCTCCACTTCTCTAATGAATTCGTCCTTTCAGCTCAGGTCAAAATCCGAGTCATCCTTGACTCCTCATTCTACCTAACCCTCTCCTGCCATATCCAATTATGTGCACACTCCCTCCACAACCTCTCACATTTATTCCCTTCCCTCCATTCCTAATTTAGGCCCTATGTCCCCTGGATTCTCTATACTTCCTATTTGGTTTCTCCTTTTTAGTCTTTCCTCTCTCAAAGTCATCCCCTATACCAGCCGTGTCAAACTCAGTAGAGATTGGTTTAGAAAACTATAAATTAAATTTGTTGCATTGTATTTTTTTTTTTACAAGGCAATGGGGTTAAGCGGCTTGCCCAAGGCCACACAACTAGGTAATTATTAAGTGTCTGGGGTCGGATTTGAACCCAGGTACTCCTGACTCAGCACTTTTGTCAACTAGCTGTCCTACTGTTGATCTCCCTATAATTACTAAACATTACTTATCTGTTCTGGGAAAAACAAACAAAAAAAACCAAATCTCTAGCTGGTAAAGTGGATAGGTCTGGATTCAGAAGTGTCTGAGGTCGCATTTGAACTCGGGTCCTCCTGCCACCGAGGACCGGTGCTCTATCCACTGCGCTTCCTGGCCGCCCGGCACGTTTACTTTAAATCTGCTTGAGAAATGAAATAAGAGAGAGAAGGCTTCCATCACTCCGACCCTCTCAGGGCCGTTGGCGGTCACTACCACGACACACAGCCGCCCGCTACCCCGGCGGCGACCGAGGCTCCCAAGTCCCAGCGGCCGCTCTTAACGACCCTCCGGGACTTGACGCCCGACGCACGCGTGACTCTCGCGAGAAATCAAGGAAGCCGGCTACGGCGAGCCCTGGGCTTTTGTACGCCTGCGCATCTCCAGGGAGCCCGCTTCACCCGGAAGCGGAAGTCAACGGCTTGAGACTCCTTCCTTCCTTCTTCCCTCCCTACTGCTCTTTAGCTTTTTCGTCGTGTGTGCGTTGTATTGGGGAAGGGAAAGCGGGGCTTGAGAAGATAAACTCGGCCCTGGGAGCCTCAGCCGAGGCTCTGGAGCCGGCGCAGCCATGGCGGATGTGACTGCCCGGAGCCTGCAGTATGAATACAAGGCGGTGAGTGTCGGGCCTGGCTCGGGCAGGGGGCGAGGGAGTCGGAAAGGGGAGAGAGGCCTGGAGAACCGAAGGAGAGAGCAGTGAAAAAGGAGAGACTCCTTGGGACGTTCCCGAAGGAATAGGGGAAAGAAGAGAGCGTGGAGACCCAAGGCCGGGCCTCTCCATACTTTAGCTCCCGCCGGCGGACACATCTCTGGCCTTAGATTCCAAGATGCCTACTTAACTCCGTTCCTGACAATGGAGAATTCCTAGTTGGCAAATTACAATAAAAAAAACGAAATGTCTGTGTATAAAGCCATAGTTTTTCTCTTTTTTAAAAAACTTATTCATGTGGTTTTAATAGTGATGAAAAAATATTTTTGAGTTCCAAATTCTCTTCCTCTGGATCCTCCCCCACCATTGAGAAAGCCCAACAGTAAGTTACCTATTATACCTGTGAAGTTAGTACAGAGTTAATCTCAAGAGTTATCTATCATCTGGGATTCTAGGTAGAGGAAAACTTTTACAGGAATTGGGTCTGTGGGATCTACCAGCTCTAGCTCTGTTTATGTGATCATTCCAGAACTCCAACCTTGTCCTCCAAGCCGATCGCTCTCTTATTGACCGAACTCGACGGGATGAGCCTACAGGGGAGGTACTCTCACTGGTGGGGAAACTGGAGGGCACTCGAATGGGTGACAAGGCACAAAGGACCAAACCCCAGATGCAGGAGGAAAGAAGAGCCAAGTGAGTATAGAGAATTCTTTCCCCTTCCTTGAATGGAAAGTATTGACTAAAGTTCATCTATTTGCTGATTTTCACATTTTTTGTGTTGAAATTTTTGAAGCATTTCAAATAAAACTATTTGCCTGGAAATTCCTAAAGGACTTTCTGAATCCTTCTAAACTTTGTATCACATATAGATACTTCATAAATATTGTTTTGCAAACAAATGAAGTAGAGATTGCAAGCACTGGAAGATGTATTAGAGATCATGTAGTCTATCCCCTTCATTATATAGAATCAGTCAGGAAACTTTTATCACCTGTTCTATGACAGGTATTTTCTTTCTTTCCTTTCTGTCTGTCTGTCAGTCTGTCTTGGCAATGGGGTTAAGTGGCTTGCCCAAGGCCACACAGCTAGATAATTAGAGTACTTTGCATATAGTAAGCCCTTGATACATGCTTTTTAAAATTCACGGATTCAGTCACTGGGAATGTAAAACTGAAAAAAATAAAGCAGTCCTTCTTTAAGTGTATAATCTGAAGGATGACTCAAATACTTAATATGAGTATAAAGATAATAAGTAAGAAATAGTTAATGCAATGATAGCTTCAAAAGGAGGACATTAGTAGTTAGGAGCTTAGAAAAGGATTCATATAAAAGTGGGACTTGAGCTACACCTTGAAGAAAGAGACAAATATGGGAGATCATGAAAGAGAAGGGGGCAGTGGGTACCAAGGCAGGGAAATGCAATGTCTCGTGTAAGGAACAGAGAAGAGACAAGCTTGGCTGGGTCTTGGAATTCAAAAGGCAGAATAAAGTCCAGTGAGGTTGAAAAGCTAAGTTGAGGCCACTTTGTAAAGGACTTTTAAAGCTAAATAGAAGTTTTTATATTTGAAGCTAGAGGTAGTGGGGAACTACTATGATTTATGTAATCAGATTAGTGAATATAGAGAATTGACTACAGTTGGGAGAGATTTGAGGAGGCTGTTGCATTAATCTGGATGATCTGATGAGGGTGGACTATGGTGAAAGAGTGATTAGAAAGAATGACTCAGATGCAAATGATATTTTGGAGCTGGAAATGTCAAGATTTGACAACTGGTTATGTGGAGTGATAGAGATGGAAGAGGAAAGAATTGGGGAGAATATGGGGTTCAGTTTTAGATGTGTTGAATAAGACACATCTTCAGGACACTTTGTAATATCACTAGGTACTATACTGAAGCTCAGAAGAGAGATTGCATCTGAACCTATGAGGAAAAAAAAAGGCCCAGAACAGAGCTTTGAGGAACACCCACATTTAGGGGCAATAATGTGAATGATGAGCTGGTGAAATAGACTTGAACCAATTATTAGACAATAAGAAAATCTGGAGAGAATACTGTCACAAAAACCCAGAGGAGAGAGTATCTAGGAACAGAGCGTGGACAACATTGTTAGGCACAGCAGAGAGGCAAAGAAGGATCAAGACCAAAAAAAGACTTATTAGATTTGACAGTTAAGAATTTGATGGTAAGTTACAAAGGATTTAGGAGTGATTCAGAAGAGAAAATAGAAGTATAGGGAGTGTGGGGAACTTTTTTTTTTTACTGGGAGGAAGAGGGAGGTTGTCTGAGAAGAAAGGTGATATACAGAAGATGATAGCTTGAGGGTATGGTGGGGTATAGGAAAGCTTTTTAAGGATGGCAGAGACTTGGGTCTGTTTGAAAGCAGTAGGGAAGAAACTAGTAACTAAAAAGAGATTGAAGATTTAAGAGAATGAAGATACAATTGAGATTGCAGTCTTTTGGAGAAGATGGGAAAGAATCAGATCAGGAAGAAATCTAGAGGGGTTGCTCTTGTTGAGGAGAAGGACTGTCTTATTGTCAAACTGGGGGAAAGGAGTAGAGAGTTGGGGATGATGTCAGAGGACTTCGGGGGAAAAAAGAGAAATAGGAATTTACATCAAAAACCCAGTTTCCTTAGAAAAATGATGAGTCAGATCCTCGTCTTGGAGCCAGGAAAGAGACAATATGGAAGAGAATATTTGGAACAGTTTCCTCAGGCCTTTTCTCTTCCCAAAGTTATTTTCTAGATTATTTACTTAATTTTCTTTTGCCCTCAAATTTTCTGAATATAAAAAAGGAAATTCTTCCCTTGTAAGAAAATGATTAAAATCAAATTGCTTTATGCCACTAGGAAAGGGACCAGAAGATATGAGTCATAAACAGATATTGAATACTTACATTTTAAAGCATTTGATGAAAAGCTGTTGTGGAAATTTTGTGACTGTCATTACCATAACCAGAGAATGATTCCTAAAAAAAGCCCATTGTATTCACATTGGGAATACAAATTCTGTTGTGTTTTTTCCACAGAAAGAAGTTGAAAAGGAGAAAGATTTTATTTATTTTGAGTTTTACAATTTTTCCCCTAATCTTACTTCCCTCCCCCCACAGAATGCAGTCTGTTAGTCTTTACATTTTTTACATGGTATACACTGTTCTAAGTTGAATGTGATGAGAGAGAAATCATATCCTTAAAGAAAAAAATAAAGTATAAGATATGGCAAAATTACATAATAAGATGGTTTTTTTTTTTTAATTAAAGGTAATATCTTTGGTCTTCATTCGAACTCCACAATTCTTTCTCTGGATACAGATGGTATTTTCCATCACAGATAACCCAAAATTGAGCCTGATTGTTGCACTGATGGAATGAACAAGTCCATTAAGGTTGATCATCATCCCCATGCTGCTGTTAGGTTGTACAGTGTTTTTCTGGTTCTGCTCATCTTGCTCAGCATCAGTTCATGCAAATAGAAGGGTGTGTTTTTAAATTAGTCTTATGTAGGTGAGAAATAGGGATAAGTCTTGATCAACTTCCCTTTTTGGTTCACCCCACTCAGACGCAGAAAGCGCGATGAAGACAGGCATGATATCAATAAGATGAAAGGTTATACGTTGCTATCAGAAGGCATTGATGAGATGGTGGGTATCATCTATAAACCCAAAACTAAGGAGACCCGTGAAACCTATGAGGTGCTACTCAGCTTTATCCAAGCAGCACTGGGAGATCAGGTAAGTTTCTAGACAAAGCAATTTAGGAAAGGTGGCATGTTTTTGATGAGAGGGTCAAGGCACATGAAATTTTCTGTTTTCTTATGACTTTCTTCCTTATCAAACTGCTCCAAATTAGCAGATATTGGTTGAATTGCTGAACGAATTGGATGAATTGATTAGGGGAAACTTCAACTTGCCAAGAGTGTTATCTTGTTTCCCTTTTAAAAGCAGTTTGTTTTCCTTTAAAAGATGGTAGTCATACTTGTGTGATTTTGGAACTGTGTGTGTATCTTTAAACAAAAGAACCACAACTGTTTCATATCCTGTAAAGTGTAGTATAATCTAATAGAAAAATTAAAAGAAAAAAATTGATGAACTATAGGTTGCTTGTTAAAATTTGTTGTGATTTGATGGCTAACTTAAATATCATGACTCCAGAAACAGTGTATTTCTTTTTCTTCCATCAGCCCAGAGATATCCTTTGTGGTGCAGCAGATGAGGTCTTAGCTGTCTTGAAAAATGAGAAGCTCCGTGACAAGGAAAGAAGAAAGGAAATTGACCTACTGCTGGGCCAGACAGATGATACCCGATACCATGTGTTGGTGAATTTGGGCAAAAAGATTACAGATTATGGTGGAGACAAAGAAATCCAGAATATGGGTAACATACCTCTTTAAAACCAGTGTTTCAGTCTTGTTGGTTAATTTGCTTGCTAACTCATGTAACTTCATTCCTGAGATCCCATATTATACTAGAATCTAGTAATGATTCTTTAGTTGTTCTTGTGATTCACCTATATTATGAACATTGTTGACTTGTTGATTGTTCAAAAAGTTTTTATATAATTAAGATTTCAAATATAGTCATATGTTATGAAAATAGCTTAAAAGGTTTTTGTCTGATTGGAATTAGAAGTATTTGAGCATTAAGTCTTGCTTAAGTAGAAAGTGATAATTGTCTTTCAATATTTGGAGCATCGTTCAATGAAAGACATGTTTTGCTTGATACTAAAGAAAAGAACTAGGAACACTGGGTGGAAAATGCAGAAAGGCAAATTCACCTCGAAATAAGAAAAACAATTCTTGATTAGGAATTAGGGCTAACAAAAAGTAGAACGGTTGCCTTGGAAAGTCATGAATTCCTTTTTGTTAGGCTATCTTCAGGCAAAGGTAGAGTAATCTCTTGTTGAGTCTAATATAGAATGTTCTTTTATTTTGGTCTGAGTGAGACTTGTTGACCTTTTAGTTCTAGTTAAACCAGCAATTTTTAGCCCTTCTTATGTCCTGGACTCATTTGGCAGACAGGCAAAGCTTTCTTAGAATAATGTTTTGGAGGCATAAAATAACATACATAGCATTATAAAGGAAATTAATTATATTAAGTTACAGTTATTAAAAAGTTAAGAATTCCTTCTTTAAATCCTTTTTTTCATCTACCCTCTTGAAACTTGTTTCCTTATCTGCAAAATTGAAATAGTTATACCTATAGTCTTTGCCTCAGAGTACTTGTGAAGGTTAAATAAGATAAGGCATTTTAGATACTTTTAAGTTGATAGGTAACTGTAAATTGTTTTTAAGAATGATGTGATTTTTTTTTCTTTGATGAAGCTTAGTAACTTTTTTCTTTCTGCTATTCATAGGGTTGAAATGACAGATAGTAGTGAATTTCTAACCATTGTTTTAGCATTTCTGAAAATAATTAGGGGTACTGGGGAGGAGTGTTAATGCCTTAAGTCCCAATTTTTTCCTTAGTCATTCATTCTTAATTCTCTTCTTAGATGATAACATTGATGAGACATATGGTGTGAATGTGCAGTTTGAGTCGGATGAAGAGGTAAGTGATAAATTGTGATGCTGATTAATAATAATTCCATTCTTTTCTTTGATAATATTTGCCTATTGAGTAGTAGCAATTGCTAGAGCACTAGACCTAAGGCAGGAAGGCCTAAATTCAAACTCAGCCTCTGTCTGCTTTGCTTCACTTTTCTCCATTTATTGTTATTTCTCCATTTGTATTAAATGGAGATAATATTAGCACTTAGCCTCCCAGAGTTGTTTTGAGGAGAAAGTGGGATCTTATTTGTAAATTGCTATGCAAAGCTTGAAATGTATACATCTTAGCCATTATTATTACTGTTGCTGTTATTACTGTAATTATTAGCTTCCAGTTTTAAGGGAGTCTCCTGTCATGTCATTCTTTTTAAAATTTCAAACCCCTTTATTGCCTACAAATATGCCAATATCTTCCCCCTTATTCAAAAAACCCTCACTTAATCTTTCCATCACTTCTAGTTATCATCCATTCTCTCTCTCCTGCCTTTTACATTAAAACTTGAAGACCATCTATCCTAGGTATCTTACTTTTTCTCTCTCTCACCATCTTCTTGTCATAATCTGACTTCCAACCTTATTCTCTTCTCAAAGTTGCCAGTACCAGTGATCTCTTAATGGCCAAATCCCATGACCTTTTCTTAGTTCTCATCTTTCTTGTTGTCTCTAAAAACTTGGATCTTGATGAATTAGCCTCATCTCCTTGATATTTCCTTCTCTATGTTTCTGTGATATTATCTTGATTCTCCTACCTGTCAGACCACTCCTAGTCTCTTTTGCTAAGTCTTCATCCAGATCAAATCTGCCTATCCTGGTTGTCTCCCCCAAGTCTCAGTTCTGGGCCTTTCATTTCTATGCTAATAATTCTCAGATCCACTTAATATCCAACCCTAGACTCATCTCCTGACTTCTAGACTCACATTTCCAATTTTCTGTTAGACATGAACTGGATATTCCATAAATAATTTAAACATGTCCAAAACTAAATTCATCATCTTTCCTACCCCAAACCCAGGCTTTCCTTCCCTATCTTTCCTATTACTATGGAGGGATGCCATTATCCTCCCAGTCATTCAGGCTCACAATCTATGTCAATCTCAACTTCTCCTTTGATTTTCTCACTTTTCTTTTTATACAAATTTTTGTCAGGCTCTGTCAATTTTACTTTTACAGTTTTCATTTGTACCCCCTTATTTCCTCCAACACTGCCACCATCCTAGTGCAGGCCATTATCATCTTATGTCTGATTACTGTTATAGCCTCTGGTTGCTTTCCTTGTCTGATGTCTTCCCCACTCCAGTTCCTCCTCCATTCACATCTATCAAATTGATCTTCCAAAGATGTCAGTCTTAATGATGTCACCCTACCCCATTCAATAAATCCCATTGGCTCCCTATTCCCTCCATGATCGGGTAGAAAATTATCTATGGGACATTCAAAGCTCTTCATAAATTGGCCTCCCATGTTTCTAGTTTTCTTTGAGCTTACTCCCCAAATACTTTGCAGTCCTTGCTTCCTTGCCTTCTTACTGTTCCTTGCTCAAGACCCTCCATCTCCTAACTCATTACATTTTCACTGGCTGTCTCCCCCTTCCTGGTATGCTTTCAGTCTTCTCTGCCTCCTGGCTTCCTTTAAGCCTTAGCTAAAATCACTTTTGCAAGAAGCTTTTCCTGATCTCCCTTAATGCTAAAGCCTTCCTTCTGTTGATTAGCTCCAATTTATTCTGCATATATCTTGTCCATACATAGTAGCTTGCATGTTGTCTTTCACATTGTACCAGAGCTTCAAGAGAACCAGGATTGTCTTTTGCCT